>NW_006800000.1:2432286-2468419 GCF_000485575.1 Poecilia formosa
AATCTTATTACTATTTAGAAACAACTAAATATGTCCTGCCAGCTTTGTGTCTATTGTGCCTGGCTGGTTTAAGAACGAATATTTCAGATCCCTGTTGTTTTTTTCTATTTCAACTTCAGACCTTTAGGGAAACTCCACATTATTAAAACTTTCCCCATGGATTTGGCCCCTGAAAAAAAGGCAAGTGATATGCGATTGTTTTCTCTCAGGACACGGCATGCACTGTCACATCCCTGCTTGTGAGATAACAGGTTTCTTCTATCAGGTCAGATCAATTTAAGTCCCTCAGTGCAACACGGTGGGAAGTGAAAAGAGAGTTGAGCACAGAGGAGACGTCTGTTTGTCAAGCGACAAGAAATCTGTCCCTCCCATTACATGTAATATGGCACCGGCCCCTTTTTGGCACTGATGTTGCCCTAAATTCGAAGAACAAAGACTCTTAAGATAAGCTGTGTGCATGTACTGTAAGTGCAAGTTTGTCCAACTTTATATCTCTATTGTGAGGGTTTTAAATTGCACTAAAATGTTGGAAAATCAGGGTTTTGTTTCTCTTTCATTTCTGGAAGCATAATATTTCTGTGACCTCTTGAATATGATTAAATCTATAAGCAAAAGTAATAAGTAATTGTTTATTTTCTCCAGTCACTGCAAACTCCAGGATGATACGACCTGATGAATGACCGTACCTATTTTAAAGACAATATCACAGCCACACATATTTGCTGTGACTTTATTAAGACATTGCCTTTTGCTATGTCTTAATAAAGACATAGCAAAAGGCAATGTCCTGCCTATTGTTGCAGCAGGACAACAATATGTCCTGCTGCTGCATAACCCAACCTAACAATAGATAGTTTTAGATAAAACATTATTGAAGAATGAAAACTAAGTTTGCTCTCAGTTATGGTTGTTAACATGCGATGTGTTCAAGACTAAAACTTGAAGCTGATTTGGTACAATCATGATAAAGGGTAGACTACTGAAAATGTACAGATTACGATGGATGATCTCTAAAAATGTTTGGACGTACTAAGCTTCATTGCAGAGAAAGGATAGTCTGTTTATATAATCATTTCAGAAAGATGTTTCAATCAGATGATGAAGAACAAACTCCTGCCTCGGCATTTAAAACAAGCATCTGGGAGGCTCTGGAATCATGTCAATAAGAGCAGATGGGGTTCTGACTTTGTTTAAATTTCTAAATATCAAAAGAAAAAAAAAGAGTGTTTTTCTTGATTAAATTAAAGGAATGGTGGATAACGCCATAAAAAAGCTGTGCAAAAACTGCTCTCTGTAAGTCCTCGCTCTGATTGTTAATCTTTGTTAAGACTTAGAGATTTCAGTAAACAACCCAAAGCCGTCCATCCTGAAGGAGATGTTCTATCTTAAGGACTGAACAGAAATCTCAGTGGCTGGATGTGCCAAGCTTTTAAAACATCACCAAAGAGACTTCCTGTTCCAGATGTTACAAAACACCACCAAAACGTTCTGAGGCTAACGGCGATATGAATGACATGCTTCATCAATTCTCATAAAAAAAAAAATAAAAAATAAAAATCTTCCAAATAAAGGTAACTGACCGACTCCCATTATTGCCTTTCGTGACATGTACTCACTCAGCTCACTTTCATTTTACACACTTAACCAGTGAAAATCTCAATACATGTTGCCTGGTTTTCTTTAAGAAATCACCTTGTTATATAATTGTTGACTTCTTGTTGCCCTAATCAAAATATCAAATAAACATCACTGGAACGGATCTTTTCATGCCATATTTTGTTCCACTAGTTCTAAATTTAACAGCTTCTTCATTTGTTTTTCCTCTGTGAATCAGTCACTGTATCTGCTGAGAAAACACTGTGATCATCTTCTATTCCCCCTGCGGCTCAGTGTGTTTCAATACGCCTATTAACTACCATAAGTATACAACTCCAGGGACGGAGGAAGTATTGTGTACTTTGGTGTTTTTTTTGTCTCATTGTGTATTTGGTCACAAAAGAGGCACATGGGTGGGTTCATCAAGAGCAGAAACTTAATACACGTCTCTTGCTCTTTATTCTCTGAACATATGAGGATATTTATATGTCTAATGCTATAAGTTACACTCAGCAGGGGGAATTTGATCTTGGTGAAATATCCTCAAACGGTTTGTCATGAGATTCATTAACAAATATGAGTAGTGTGGTACTGATTTCTTTTTTATTTAGCATATTAATTAAAAAAATAAACATTTGAAGGCTGAATTAGTGATTTCCTTATACATAAGAGGATGAAATGACCATATCTCACCCATTTTCCACACACTAACAGCATTTCATAGCGAAGTGAGATGGGTGGACTTTTGCTGGTTTGTTGCTCTTACCGTCTTCTCTTCCAACACATCAGACCCAGAACATTTTAAAAAGCAATTCTATGCATTTTCTGTCATTTTAATTAAAATTACAACCATAATTTAGCTGAACTTCACAAGGCACATGAAAACACTCCACTTTGATAACCAGCGAGCAAAAAGTATCCATGAGTCAAAGTGAATTACAAAACACGCAGAATGTATGTTTTTATTACATTCCAACAGCCTGCTTTAACTTCAGTGTCTCAGTCCTCAGTTCTGCCTACGACTGAAGACAGAAGCAGTGGTCTGTCTTCAGTCATTTTTATTTGATCATTTGACGTTATAATTTAAAAATGCTAATAAAAAGCTGAGAAACTTTGATTCTTGTTGCTTTATTTGTTATGACAGCTGTCAAAAAAATAAATAAATAACACACCCATTGTCACCAAAACTGTTTGAAAAAGAAAAAATCTCCTTATTTAGACACATTATATGTACAGTCATTAGCCAATAATTTGGAGCTTCCCAAATAATTGGACAGCTCCAAATTGTAACCCTAACAATGTCATCACCGTCTTTACTTTAAATTCACACATTAGTCTTCATGCTAATGAAGAAATTGCAGTTTTAAGTCCCCATAAAGACACCATCATCCTCAGATGATCGATACCCTTCTATGTCCCAGAGGGAGCAAACAAAACTTATTGAATTACTACTGTTCCCTCTTGAAGCAATGCTCTTTAACTGAAAGTGCAGATGGTCTCTTTTTGAACAGGTGATGTCTTTATTTTGATTTCTAAAACAAAGCAAAAAGCCTTAGCTTCTTTGAATGTCAATGGGTAAAATGTGACGTTTTTCTGTTCCTGTACCAATAGTTTAGTTGGATGTGTTCGGCTTTGATGGAGCTTTAAGTTCAGAAGTTGCAGGACATCTGAAAGTTAAATGTCTGCTTCATTGTCATCTGTCCGGATGTGGAACTGACCTTCTGCTAAATCTCTGCAGTTCTGTTTTGACTTTAGATGATGTTATGGCTTCAGGATTCACATGCAAAAACAAATTTCCGTGTGAGAGGTCATGAAAAACAAATCCTAAACACTGCGGTCATATTTGTCTGTGTTAGCATGCTGTTCCTGAATTGTGTATCCTGGCAGACCTTTTGAAAATATGCTTTAGCTGCACATTCACTGTGTCATATTTAATGAAATGCCTTCACCCAAACTAACTCATGTTGAAAAGGAAATAAACTCCAATATTTTCGAGCTTTAAAACAGTTTTTATTATCAAAACAATTTCTTTTTCAGTTCTAACCACAACTAAATCTGAACAAGCCAGTTTAATAATGGAGTGGATCTATGATAACCGTTGTGAATTCACATATACTCCATATCTCAATTATATAAAAATAGACTTCAGTGATGTTTTTACCTGAGACTATGAACACAATGCCTCTATATGAGCCACTTTTCTTGTAAAATCTCAAACCAGTGATTCCCACACTGGGAGGCCGTCTGAGTCCTGACTGTGCAGAGAACTTAAGCCTGTGTCTGAGTCGTCGTCGTTCACATTTTCTGTTTTAGACAGACCTCTCGCTTGCTCCACCCACTCGCTTTCCCCTTCCAAAGTGTCAGTCATGGTCTCCTTGTCATCCGTCCCGTGGCGCGTCTTTTCATCGGCGTCCTCCTTCTCCATGTCTATACTGTTCACTTTGTCCAGCAAATCCCTCATTTCCTTCTCCCTGGCAGCGCCAATCTGCTGGGACAGCTCTAAATCGCCCCTAATAACCTCTAAATCCGCGTTGAGTCGCAGGCCGATGTATAAACTCGCATCTAGCTGCGTTTTGATCCTCTCTTCCTCCATAAATTGCGCGCTTTGCGACGCTGAGTCTTCCTGGGAGGAGGAGAGAGATGAGGACCGTTTGATGCGCAAATCCTCCTTCCTGCGCTGCATCCAGCGGAGGTTCAGCTCCTCCTGAATGCGAGTTGTGATCGTATCCATCAGGGCCTCCTGTTCAGAAAGGTCCTCTTGTAGCTTCAGCACCTCCTCGCACTGCCGAGCATACTCTTCAAGTTTGGCAAACGTCTCTTGTGAGTAAAGTCCCTTTCCTTCCTGCGCTGGGACGTAAACTGCGCCCAACAGATACGTGTTCTGCACGTAATTGACGCCGTGTCTTTTAATTCTGTCCAGATGCACCTTTGCCTCACACCTTTCGATCTCTGAGTCCAGTTCTGTGATCCTCTGAACCTGCTGTCGGATTGTGTGGTCCTGAGACACAACAAGATGAACCAAAGTCTCCATCTTCTCTGCACTGGATGCGTCTCTGTGCGCCGCGCGCGTCCTCTTCCTGTTGATCTTCTCCAGCTTTCTGAAAGCTTTCCTCACAATCCGACGCTGTTTCTCCGGCGAGATGCAGGCCATGTTGGACCTCGGAGACCCTTTGGTGACGCAGGGGCTCTGCTTGCTCGGCACCACACGCGCCTCTGCGCTCCGGGCCCTGCGGTTCTCCAAAGAGGCGTCTGTTTTCACCAGCAGAAACTTGACGTTTTTCCGCTCGTCTCCCCACGCGAGCCACAGCTTTAAAAGTTTGGTCTTGTTGGGTAAAATTCTCTCGAAGCCCCTCCATTTCTCCACGATGCAGTAGGAGTCCGCCGTGGAAAGGCCGGTTTGCGCGCACTGCTCCTCCAGGAGCACTTTCACGACATCAGCGCAGGTGTTGCGCTTTGACAAGCCGAGGACCAACTTCTCCTCTCGGCAGACCCACACAGAAATCTTTCTCTCCTCTGGAGCTGAGGGAGACCCCATAGTCAAATATATATGCTAATCTCTCTTCTAAAAGAAAAAGTAAGGAAGGAAAAGCACTACTGACATCGGTCAAAGAAAAATGCGCATCAAGGTCCGTTCGTGGAGCGCCTCCAGACGGATCGGAGAAGTTTGAAGTTTGGAGCTGGATGATGGGAGTCTCATGTGTTCCCCTGTGTGTGTTCCTTTGGTCCACTAAGGGGGAAACTTTTGTGCACGTTTAAGAGTGCCGACTGCTTCGGCTGAGATCACGTGACCGCTTGTCAGCCAAACGGCTCCATATTGAGCTTAACTGTTATTTGCCGCTGATTTAAGAGGAGGAGCCAAAACAGGTCATAGGATGAATCCTTATTTCCATTTTAAACATATTCAAGGGTTTTCTTGTGCTACTTCAAGCTCAGAGTAGTTTCATTGCATGGATCTTTTCTCGTTGGAAACTCTTAACATCAAACTTTTATTTTTGCACAATACGTCCTGAACACACATGTAAGAAATTATGCAATTTCTTACACCCTTTGGAATCTGTGTTTTGACAAACAACGATAACAAAAAAGCCTTTTCAGTCCACAGATCATTTCCCCCCAAAATGGCCAAAGAGATCCAGGTGGGATATGATAATTCTTAGAGATTAAGAGAAGTGTCCTTCTGCGCTTCTCTTTAACAATGAGAGTTTTTGTACACACGTAAGAATGAATACATTCCTACCTTGATGTAAGAATGCTAATCTGGAGTTATTATGAATCCTTCCAGTGGGTCTTTATTATTCCCCTTTCTGTCTTAAATCTCTGATCTTTCCTCTATTTCAACTTTCCTTTTTATTTGTTTGCACATTGTGCAGAAATTATATAGAACATTTGGCCTGTAGTGTTTTGGGAAGTGAAAGCTGTAAATGTGTATATTGTGGATTTAGAGCTATTTCTGTGACTTCTAAATTTTCTCTTGCAGTCATGTGCTGTGTGCAACTTTTCAATATGGACTGAGCCAAGTTATGAAGGAGGATCCAGACAGGCACAGTAAGAAATTTAAATCATAGTGTGACCTCAACCAAGACAGAAGTTAACTGAACAGCTGAATGGAGACTTTTTAAAAAATGGCCAATCTATGGAAACTAAGTGTATGTTTACATGTTGCACTTATGTGCAAGTTAAGTTAATCCAAAACAGTTTTATTCTTAACACATCGATAACAAATTGATAACAAATGACAAAAGTTTGTTCACGCTTTACTTGTTTAATAAAATGTAATATTTCAGATCTTAGTTGTCCTATAATCTAAAATTATAGAAAAAGCTACAAAGCCAAATAAGGACAGCCTCTCTGTTAGTTGTTTTCAAAGATTTGGCTTTACAATGTTAATGTAGAACGAGCTAAATGCAAAACAAGCGCTCAGACTGATTCTTGTTCACAAAAAATATATATATTTTGGACAAGTTGATCGCTAAAGTGTGACGAATATCTACAGGGTGCTTTATTTAAGAGAACCAGTGCAAAACAAAATTTCCCCTTCATATGTGGCCATCATCTTGAGGTAATCTATGTTCATGAACCATCCTGTCTCATATTTCACATAAGGATAAGGAGGATTCATACGATTCTTTCCAGGAATGGGTAAAAAAAAAAAAAGTGATTTCTTTTTATTCTGAAGGAACTGTCTGAGAATATTCCAACTATTATTGTTCACTTCTATCAGGTCTTGGACTTGCCATGACTGCTTTAACTACATTCATTATTTTAGTGCTCAATGTTCGCTTTTGAACCCATTGCATCTCCCTCTGGTGGCGATCTCTCTCATCTTGGTGATAAACGCTTCACATCTCCCCGGGGAGATAAAGCAACACCGCCCTCTGCTGTTGATGTGAAGATAGTTCAGTTAAAATGTAAAATTTCCACAATTTCATCCTTTGAGTTAAAATTTCAAAGCAATAAATAAATAAAAATGTATAAATATGAATTTCTACTATGAGTTTTATACAACTACAGTGTATAAACACAGAACCTACAAAAAGCCACATTATGACGGGCTGGATGAACGGATGGCATGGATTGGTGGAAGGACAGATTGACAGAAGGATAAAAATACAATCTCTGTGTGTCAATCTTTTATTTAAAACATAGCATTAAAACAATGGTTAACACAACGTGCTTTAGAAATGTTTCAATACATTTATAATAAAAGAGAGAATAAAATCTGGAAAAGCAAAAGTTTCTCATACACACTTTTCTTTTTCAATAAATATGCACGACTGGAAAATACTTAACATCCCAGACTTTCTAAGATTGTGTAGGACTGCTGAGGAGGTGATCCGTAGTAGAGGTTCATGATTCAAACTTGACATTTCATAGACACATCTTGATAAACTAAAAAGTTATATTTATTTCAGTAATTTAATGCAAAAATGTGATTTAATACACAATAATTACACAGAGTGGTATATTTCAAGCTTTTATTTCTGTTCATTTTGGTGATGATGATGATGTATTACGGCTGACAAAAATCCAGAATTCTGTTTCACAGAAAACTACTAAATTAAATGATATTAATAAAAAGCTGCTGACTCAATACTTTGGGCTAATTTTGCATTAGGGCTCTAATACGTCAGTGCAACATGTTGGGAGGCAATCGGCCAATGAAGCCCAGGTTCACTCGACACCATCAACCTCCTTTACGTCGGTGGGGCTGGTGTCTCATCTTCATCCCGACAATCCCCATAATTCTCCTTCAGGCGTAAGTCAGACATGCTTGCTGGTTAACTGACCACAGTGACCCTACAGTCATCAAACCAGATTCAGGTAATGATGGCAGGTATTGGAAAACTAACAGCATCTCCAGAAAGTTTAGCAGAAGAAGAAAGGATGAGGTAATCTCAAATCTCTTGTTGGACCATTGTGCTGCTTTGGGACTTGATGGATCACAGTGGACCAACACCAACAATGTTGCATCTCCCCTAAACTATTGCTTTGACTTTACAATTCTCACAAGGCAGCAGTCCTCTCTGTTTGGGTATCTCTGTCTACCACATCTTTTGTTCCATTCAACTTTTCTTTAATAGCTTAGATACAGAACTCTGAACAGCTTTTTTTTTTTTTTTAGAGAGAGAAAACCTCTGTGGCTCACACAATATGACTGTCTGCTGGACAAATATGTCAGCCATCTTCTTCATGGTTGTGTAGAAATCACAAAGACACCTACATGTTAAAAAAAACCTGACATTTCTGAAACAAACAAGAAAAAAAAACATTTTTGTCTGATGTACTTTTCATTTTTATTAAATAAAGGATGTGTGTGTGTGTGTGTGTGTGTGTGTGTGTGTGTGTGTGTGTGTGTGTGGGAATTACTGTAAGACGTAATAATAAAAAAAAAATCCAGTTAAACTATACCATTCTATGTGTAATGAACTTATTCACCTTTTACAAAAAAACAGTTAAAAAAACCCCCACATTTTGCTAGTATTCAAATGAACCAGTATTATGATGTGCCTGCATCCAAGTGAAAAAAGCAGGAGCCATTGTTTCTTTTAGATTTATTAAACTTTGATGTTGCATACATAGAAAGTATCTAGAAAGCTACAAAATATCTAGTGTTGTCAAGAAGGCATCAAAATGTCACGAAGCAAAGACAAGACCATGAGAAGAACACGGGAAACGGCACAGCTTCTTTTTTCTCCGTTGCTCCGACCACTTTACGCTCATGAGTAGGAAAACATATCACACATCTGTACCAAGAAAAGGCTAAGATATACTTTTATACAAAACACCTTTATACAAAAGAACAACAAAGATCTGCACACATAAACCAAAGTGAGTGAACGTGAGTCATTTCAAAAGTCACTTTAAAGCCACCATCGTCAGGGATGATCACACAACAGAAAGGTACCAGTACCCCGTATGAAAATCAAAAATACAAATAAGAGCCAAACTGCTGATATGTTTGTAGCATGATTGAAAACGGCTCTTTATGCGCGTCTGTCTATTTTCCCTTAAAAACAGTCCAGCAGACGTTAGTCCCATCGGAGCCATCAGTCCTGCGGTTTTAGTGTTTATATGTCAGCAGTGCAGCAGTGACAACATTACCATCAGAATGAGCCTCAGCATACAGACGATGTCATCACAGGACAAAGCATACAGGCACAAGAAGAAAAGAAACACTTCACTACAGAGTGTGATCAATAAATGTGAAAAGATACACAGGGTAAACGTACAAACAGAGGCTGTTACAGCTCCATGCTGTCCACAAAATACTGAACTAAATAACTGCATCCTCCAGAGATATTGTCTGTAATTATTTAATAATTCTTTTATTAAAGTTCTTCCAACTGAATAAAATCTCTGTAAGAAACTGTAAAATGTTTAAGTAATTAAGATCCTTATAGTCTAAGTATTAGCTTTGATGATCCACTCATACTGCTGCAGCAGCAGCTGTAAAAAAAAAAGAAAAAAAAAAAGTTTGGACACAAATCCCAGTTTAACTAGAAAACAGTCCTGTATGTGATTTTAGATTTCATGCTGTTAAATAAACTTTTATCTAAGAGCAACACAATTGTGTCTGCATCACTAAAGGAAAACCCAAGAGTTTGTTTTTTCCCCCCCCCCAACCCAAATATTCCCCGTGTCTCAAAGAGCGGTCACTGCAACAAGACAACCGCAGTTTTTCTAACAATCTGCTTGCAAACACTTGAACCTGCAAGTGTGCACTAAACATACTGCTTCTGTGTTTTTGCGTTCTGCTTGCAGTTGGCGGGGTCTAAAAATGAAAGTCTAAAGCGAGGAAATCAATTTTCTTCTAACATTTAAAAAAAAAAAAAAAAACCCGATTAATATCCTAATTAAGAATTGTTTATCCATTATCTATATTTCTCCTGCTGTCAATCAATCCTCAGTCCTTTAAAAAAAGGCAATGTGGTGATTGGTGTCACTTGTGTCCTATATTTGGTTTAGCAACATTGATTTTTTTTTTTTTTAATGTTTAATCTTTTTGAAGCTGGAAATTTGAAACCAAAGGCACTTCCTCGCTACCAAACAGAACACTACAAGAGATTCTCCCGATTCTTTTTGGTCTTTTACAACAGGAAAGGCAGCTGTTATGTGTTTGTATTACACTCATAGAAAATGATTAGAAACTCTTCTCCTGGCTTACAAATCTATCTGAACTTAAGTGCACTGCCTCTTAAAAACAAGGATTTCTAGGAGTGCACTGATTTGATGAAGTGTAATATAAGACATTGCAGCAGTAGCATATTGTTTTTGCCCGTTTCACTCACAAAACCAACGTTAGACCTAAGCAGAAGTAATGAGTACATTCTAAGGCACTGTACACTTACACTTTGGCTGATTGTACAGAATAAACACTGCAAACAAAACAAGTCTAGTGTATGACAGTTCACAGTTTTTATGGCATCTTTTGGAGTCCACAAACAGCTTTATTAAGGTTTAAGGCTTTAGATAGGAGCAGGCAACAGAAACGTGTGAACTCAACGGGAATGTCTTGCACCCTGATTCCAGGATGTGCCAACTCAGTGATCTGTAGTGCCAGGATACTTTAACCTGTGTTTTTTTTTTTTTTCTTTTGTTAAAGTTGCAGCATCACTAAAGCGAGTCATGCTATGTGTACTTTAACTTGTCTAGAACATCAAGAGTTATCCTGTCAGTTGTCACACAGGAAATGTTTGTTTTCAAAAGTNTGAACACAATGCCTCTATATGAGCCACTTTTCTTGTAAAATCTCAAACCAGTGATTCCCACACTGGGAGGCCGTCTGAGTCCTGACTGTGCAGAGAACTTAAGCCTGTGTCTGAGTCGTCGTCGTTCACATTTTCTGTTTTAGACAGACCTCTCGCTTGCTCCACCCACTCGCTTTCCCCTTCCAAAGTGTCAGTCATGGTCTCCTTGTCATCTGTCCCGTGGCGCGTCTTTTCATCGGCGTCCTCCTTCTCCATGTCTATACTGTTCACTTTGTCCAGCAAATCCCTCATTTCCTTCTCCCTGGCAGCGCCAATCTGCTGGGACAGCTCTAAATCGCCCCTAATAACCTCTAAATCCGCGTTGAGTCGCAGGCCGATGTATAAACTCGCATCTAGCTGCGTTTTGATCCTCTCTTCCTCCATAAATTGCGCGCTTTGCGACGCTGAGTCTTCCTGGGAGGAGGAGAGAGATGAGGACCGTTTGATGCGCAAATCCTCCTTCCTGCGCTGCATCCAGCGGAGGTTCAGCTCCTCCTGAATGCGAGTTGTGATCGTATCCATCAGGGCCTCCTGTTCAGAAAGGTCCTCTTGTAGCTTCAGCACCTCCTCGCACTGCCGAGCATACTCTTCAAGTTTGGCAAACGTCTCTTGTGAGTAAAGTCCCTTTCCTTCCTGCGCTGGGACGTAAACTGCGCCCAACAGATACGTGTTCTGCACGTAATTGACGCCGTGTCTTTTAATTCTGTCCAGATGCACCTTTGCCTCACACCTTTCGATCTCTGAGTCCAGTTCTGTGATCCTCTGAACCTGCTGTCGGATTGTGTGGTCCTGAGACACAACAAGATGAACCAAAGTCTCCATCTTCTCTGCACTGGATGCGTCTCTGTGCGCCGCGCGCGTCCTCTTCCTGTTGATCTTCTCCAGCTTTCTGAAAGCTTTCCTCACAATCCGACGCTGTTTCTCCGGCGAGATGCAGGCCATGTTGGACCTCGGAGACCCTTTGGTGACGCAGGGGCTCTGCTTGCTCGGCACCACACGCGCCTCTGCGCTCCGGGCCCTGCGGTTCTCCAAAGAGGCGTCTGTTTTCACCAGCAGAAACTTGACGTTTTTCCGCTCGTCTCCCCACGCGAGCCACAGCTTTAAAAGTTTGGTCTTGTTGGGTAAAATTCTCTCGAAGCCCCTCCATTTCTCCACGATGCAGTAGGAGTCCGCCGTGGAAAGGCCGGTTTGCGCGCACTGCTCCTCCAGGAGCACTTTCACGACATCAGCGCAGGTGTTGCGCTTTGACAAGCCGAGGACCAGCTTCTCCTCTCGGCAGACCCACACAGAAATCTTTCTCTCCTCTGGAGCTGAGGGAGACCCCATAGTCGAATATATATGCTAATCTCTCTTCTAAAAGAAAAAGTAAGGAAGGAAAAGCACTACTGACATCGGTCAAAGAAAAATGCGCATCAAGGTCCGTTCGTGGAGCGCCTCCAGACGGATCGGAGAAGTTTGAAGTTTGGAGCTGGATGATGGGAGTCTCATGTGTTCCCCTGTGTGTGTTCCTTTGGTCCACTAAGGGAAAAACTTTTGTGCACGTTTAAGAGTGCCGACTGCTTCGGCTGAGATCACGTGACCGCTTGTCAGCCAAACGGCTCCATATTGAGCTTAACTGTTTTATTTGCCGCTGATTTAAGAGGAGGAGCCAAAACAGGTCATAGGATGAATCCTTATTTCCATTTTAAACATATTCAAGGGTTTTCTTGTGCTACTTCAAGCTCAGAGTAGTTTCATTGCATGGATCTTTTCTCGTTGGAAACTCTTAACATCAAACTTTTATTTTTGCACAATACGTCCTGAACACACATGTAAGAAATTATGCAATTTCTTACACCCTTTGGAATCTGTGTTTTGACAAACAACGATAACAAAAAAGCCTTTTCAGTCCACAGATCATTTCCCCCCAAAATGGCCAAAGAGATCCAGGTGGGATATGATAATTCTTAGAGATTAAGAGAAGTGTCCTTCTGCGCTTCTCTTTAACAATGAGAGTTTTTGTACACACGTAAGAATGAATACATTCCTACCTTGATGTAAGAATGCTAATCTGGAGTTATTATGAATCCTTCCAGTGGGTCTTTATTATTCCCCTTTCTGTCTTAAATCTCTGATCTTTCCTCTATTTCAACTTTCCTTTTTATTTGTTTGCACATTGTGCAGAAATTATATAGAACATTTGGCCTGTAGTGTTTTGGGAAGTGAAAGCTGTAAATGTGTATATTGTGGATTTAGAGCTATTTCTGTGACTTCTAAATTTTCTCTTGCAGTCATGTGCTGTGTGCAACTTTTCAATATGGACTGAGCCAAGTTATGAAGGAGGATCCAGACAGGCACAGTAAGAAATTTAAATCATAGTGTGACCTCAACCAAGACAGAAGTTAACTGAACAGCTGAATGGAGACTTTTTAAAAAATGGCCAATCTATGGAAACTAAGTGTATGTTTACATGTTGCACTTATGTGCAAGTTAAGTTAATCCAAAACAGTTTTATTCTTAACACATCGATAACAAATTGATAACAAATGACAAAAGTTTGTTCACGCTTTACTTGTTTAATAAAATGTAATATTTCAGATCTTAGTTGTCCTATAATCTAAAATTATAGAAAAAGCTACAAAGCCAAATAAGGACAGCCTCTCTGTTAGTTGTTTTCAAAGATTTGGCTTTACAATGTTAATGTAGAACGAGCTAAATGCAAAACAAGCGCTCAGACTGATTCTTGTTCACAAAAAATATATATATTTTGGACAAGTTGATCGCTAAAGTGTGACGAATATCTACAGGGTGCTTTATTTAAGAGAACCAGTGCAAAACAAAATTTCCCCTTCATATGTGGCCATCATCTTGAGGTAATCTATGTTCATGAACCATCCTGTCTCATATTTCACATAAGGATAAGGAGGATTCATACGATTCTTTCCAGGAATGGGTAAAAAAAAAAAAAGTGATTTCTTTTTATTCTGAAGGAACTGTCTGAGAATATTCCAACTATTATTGTTCACTTCTATCAGGTCTTGGACTTGCCATGACTGCTTTAACTACATTCATTATTTTAGTGCTCAATGTTCGCTTTTGAACCCATTGCATCTCCCTCTGGTGGCGATCTCTCTCATCTTGGTGATAAACGCTTCACATCTCCCCGGGGAGATAAAGCAACACCGCCCTCTGCTGTTGATGTGAAGATAGTTCAGTTAAAATGTAAAATTTCCACAATTTCATCCTTTGAGTTAAAATTTCAAAGCAATAAATAAATAAAAATGTATAAATATGAATTTCTACTATGAGTTTTATACAACTACAGTGTATAAACACAGAACCTACAAAAAGCCACATTATGACGGGCTGGATGAACGGATGGCATGGATTGGTGGAAGGACAGATTGACAGAAGGATAAAAATACAATCTCTGTGTGTCAATCTTTTATTTAAAACATAGCATTAAAACAATGGTTAACACAACGTGCTTTAGAAATGTTTCAATACATTTATAATAAAAGAGAGAATAAAATCTGGAAAAGCAAAAGTTTCTCATACACACTTTTCTTTTTCAATAAATATGCACGACTGGAAAATACTTAACATCCCAGACTTTCTAAGATTGTGTAGGACTGCTGAGGAGGTGATCCGTAGTAGAGGTTCATGATTCAAACTTGACATTTCATAGACACATCTTGATAAACTAAAAAGTTATATTTATTTCAGTAATTTAATGCAAAAATGTGATTTAATACACAATAATTACACAGAGTGGTATATTTCAAGCTTTTATTTCTGTTCATTTTGGTGATGATGATGATGTATTACGGCTGACAAAAATCCAGAATTCTGTTTCACAGAAAACTACTAAATTAAATGATATTAATAAAAAGCTGCTGACTCAATACTTTGGGCTAATTTTGCATTAGGGCTCTAATACGTCAGTGCAACATGTTGGGAGGCAATCGGCCAATGAAGCCCAGGTTCACTCGACACCATCAACCTCCTTTACGTCGGTGGGGCTGGTGTCTCATCTTCATCCCGACAATCCCCATAATTCTCCTTCAGGCGTAAGTCAGACATGCTTGCTGGTTAACTGACCACAGTGACCCTACAGTCATCAAACCAGATTCAGGTAATGATGGCAGGTATTGGAAAACTAACAGCATCTCCAGAAAGTTTAGCAGAAGAAGAAAGGATGAGGTAATCTCAAATCTCTTGTTGGACCATTGTGCTGCTTTGGGACTTGATGGATCACAGTGGACCAACACCAACAATGTTGCATCTCCCCTAAACTATTGCTTTGACTTTACAATTCTCACAAGGCAGCAGTCCTCTCTGTTTGGGTATCTCTGTCTACCACATCTTTTGTTCCATTCAACTTTTCTTTAATAGCTTAGATACAGAACTCTGAACAGCTTTTTTTTTTTTTTTAGAGAGAGAAAACCTCTGTGGCTCACACAATATGACTGTCTGCTGGACAAATATGTCAGCCATCTTCTTCATGGTTGTGTAGAAATCACAAAGACACCTACATGTTAAAAAAAACCTGACATTTCTGAAACAAACAAGAAAAAAAAACATTTTTGTCTGATGTACTTTTCATTTTTATTAAATAAAGGATGTGTGTGTGTGTGTGTGTGTGTGTGTGTGTGTGTGTGTGTGTGTGTGTGGGAATTACTGTAAGACGTAATAATAAAAAAAAAATCCAGTTAAACTATACCATTCTATGTGTAATGAACTTATTCACCTTTTACAAAAAAACAGTTAAAAAAACCCCCACATTTTGCTAGTATTCAAATGAACCAGTATTATGATGTGCCTGCATCCAAGTGAAAAAAGCAGGAGCCATTGTTTCTTTTAGATTTATTAAACTTTGATGTTGCATACATAGAAAGTATCTAGAAAGCTACAAAATATCTAGTGTTGTCAAGAAGGCATCATAATGTCACGGAGCAAAGACAAGACCATGAGAAGAACACGGGAAACGGCACAGCTTCTTTTTTCTCCGTTGCTCCGACCACTTTACGCTCATGAGTAGGAAAACATATCACACATCTGTACCAAGAAAAGGCTAAGATATACTTTTATACAAAACACCTTTATACAAAAGAACAACAAAGATCTGCACACATAAACCAAAGTGAGTGAACGTGAGTCATTTCAAAAGTCACTTTAAAGCCATCATCGTCAGGGATGATCACACAACAGAAAGGTACCAGTACCCCGTATGAAAATCAAAAATACAAATAAGAGCCAAACTGCTGATATGTTTGTAGCATGATTGAAAACGGCTCTTTATGCGCGTCTGTCTATTTTCCCTTAAAAACAGTCCAGCAGACGTTAGTCCCATCGGAGCCATCAGTCCTGCGGTTTTAGTGTTTATATGTCAGCAGTGCAGCAGTGACAACATTACCATCAGAATGAGCCTCAGCATACAGACGATGTCATCACAGGACAAAGCATACAGGCACAAGAAGAAAAGAAACACTTCACTACAGAGTGTGATCAATAAATGTGAAAAGATACACAGGGTAAACGTACAAACAGAGGCTGTTACAGCTCCATGCTGTCCACAAAATACTGAACTAAATAACTGCATCCTCCAGAGATATTGTCTGTAATTATTTAATAATTCTTTTATTAAAGTTCTTCCAACTGAATAAAATCTCTGTAAGAAACTGTAAAATGTTTAAGTAATTAAGATCCTTATAGTCTAAGTATTAGCTTTGATGATCCACTCATACTGCTGCAGCAGCAGCTGTAAAAAAAAAAGAAAAAAAAAAAGTTTGGACACAAATCCCAGTTTAACTAGAAAACAGTCCTGTATGTGATTTTAGATTTCATGCTGTTAAATAAACTTTTATCTAAGAGCAACACAATTGTGTCTGCATCACTAAAGGAAAACCCAAGAGTTTGTTTTTTCCCCCCCCCCAACCCAAATATTCCCCGTGTCTCAAAGAGCGGTCACTGCAACAAGACAACCGCAGTTTTTCTAACAATCTGCTTGCAAACACTTGAACCTGCAAGTGTGCACTAAACATACTGCTTCTGTGTTTTTGCGTTCTGCTTGCAGTTGGCGGGGTCTAAAAATGAAAGTCTAAAGCGAGGAAATCAATTTTCTTCTAACATTTAAAAAAAAAAAAAAAAACCCGATTAATATCCTAATTAAGAATTGTTTATCCATTATCTATATTTCTCCTGCTGTCAATCAATCCTCAGTCCTTTAAAAAAAGGCAATGTGGTGATTGGTGTCACTTGTGTCCTATATTTGGTTTAGCAACATTGATTTTTTTTTTTTTTAATGTTTAATCTTTTTGAAGCTGGAAATTTGAAACCAAAGGCACTTCCTCGCTACCAAACAGAACACTACAAGAGATTCTCCCGATTCTTTTTGGTCTTGTACAACAGGAAAGGCAGCTGTTATGTGTTTGTATTACACTCATAGAAAATGATTAGAAACTCTTCTCCTGGCTTACAAATCTATCTGAACTTAAGTGCACTGCCTCTTAAAAACAAGGATTTCTAGGAGTGCACTGATTTGATGAAGTGTAATTTAAGACATTGTAGCAGTAGCATATTGTTTTTGCCCGTTTCACTCACAAAACCAACGTTAGACCTAAGCAGAAGTAATGAGTACATTCTAAGGCACTGTACACTTACACTTTGGCTGATTGTACAGAATAAACACTGCAAACAAAACAAGTCTAGTGTATGACAGTTCACAGTTTTTATGGCATCTTTTGGAGTCCACAAACAGCTTTAAGGTTTAAGGCTTAAGATAGGAGCAGGCAACAGAAACGTGTGAACTCAACGGGAATGTCTTGCACCCTGATTCCAGGATGTGCCAACTCAGTGATCTGTAGTGCCAGGATACTTTAACCTGTGTGTTTTTTTCTTGTTAAAGTTGCAGCATCACTAAAGCGAGTCATGCTATGTGTACTTTAACTTGTCTAGAACATCAAGAGTTATCCTGTCAGTTGTCACACAGGAAATGTTTGTTTTCAAAAGTATGGTTCTTAGTGGGCAAATGGATCATACAGTGCCTGGGAAAGTATTTATAACCCGTAAACTTTCTCTCATTTTATTACATTTCATCAAAATGTATTCAGCTCCTTCAATTATGATTCATTTTAATGAAAAAAGTGAAATTCATTTCCTTCAGAATACACCTCATTTAATTTGAGTAAAAGAGAGCACGTTCTAACAGTAAACCTGCAAAGACATGGCTGTCCACCTGAACAGTCAGGCATTTAAAGGAAAGCATTGCTCAGAGAAACACAGCAAAGGTAAAATAATCTGACAGAAAATCTGCAAATTTTCCTTTTATGGAAAAATGACAAGAAGAAAGGCAATGCTGAAAGACTCTTGTAAGAAGACTTGTCTAAAGGTTACAACAAGGTTTTAGGGGACATAGCAAACATGTGCAACAAGGGACTCTGAAACGATGAGACCAGAATGAAACCTTTTTGGCTAAATAGCAAAATGACAAGCCACACCCTGCTGCCATCATGCATCATGATGTCGAGATGATTTTCTTCAGTAGGAAAAGGGAAGCTGGTTAAAACTGATGGGAGGATGGATGGGGCTAAACGGGGGACAACATGGGACCAAAACCTGCTGAAGGCTTCAAAAGACTTGAGACTGGGTTGGATGTCCAGCAGGATAACAGCACTAAACCTACAGCCAGAGTTAAAATTGTATACAGCAAACAAATGTCCGAATAAAAGACACACTTTTCAGATTGTAAAACCAAGTATCCTTTTCCTTAAACTACACAGCTATCCACTAACTTATGCTGTTGAAGTCTGTAGTTTTATTTGTAGCAAAGTGTAAAAAAGTTCAAGAGAGATAAATACTTTTATAAGACACTGTACGCACGCTAAATATAATTTTGCAATTTCACAGTGTATTTTCTTGTTGGTGTCTGAGATCTGGAGTGCTTTAACAAGAATATAAACACATTTTTTTACAACCATATGTTTTCAGCCACTGTGTTGATATATTTGGAGTGTTAGTTGTGTTTCTTTGGGAAGTCTATTTTGCTGTGAAAACCTGTTTTTCTACATTATGTACTCTTGACAAATTATGAAGCACAGATTTACAAAACATCCTCAACACGAACTGTACAGACCATCGCAGGCTGCAAGTTCTTTTTCCCCTTAGTCTACATAACAGAGCAGAAAAAGACAACACATATATTTCCATTTAACAAATAAATCTTCTCGATCGTTTTTGGAACAACCAACTAAACATATTTAAAAATGAAAATTCCCATAAAACTCCCATTAAAACATAAAACAACTGTACCATATTTCACAGCTGCGGTCAACAACAAATACAACAAACTTATGACAAACCGACTTCACAACTTCCCTCAAACAAAGAGCATTGAAAGGCTGACTTCCATGCAGAGGCACTGCCACTTGTTTTGAGGTTGATACGTCTATGAAGAAAGAAATGTATAAAACGGAGAGAGCTTTCACTCCTTTACCAGTCTGTAGATATGATGCTGGGCGCCGTGCTCGCTGTTTGACACTTCAAACACGCAAGCCATACATAGCAACGTCTCCTGGGTGTCCCTATTTGACACCACCTGCAACAGAAAACGTACAGCTTTCTCTAGTGGAGCAGAGCTAAGAATCTTTCTTCAAAAGAAACAGAAAAATCATCAAGAGAACCAAGAGCTGAGATATTTGTGAGCGTGGTTATTCTGTGGGAACTCCCACTCCCTTCCCAAATGCAAAAGCATGCATGTCGTATCACACTTTCTGAAAATTATCTAAAGGGCAGATCAGAAACTATATTAAAATTATTCTTTATCAGGCTAAGAAAATTGTTGTATTATCCAATTTCTTCTAAAACATTCCAGATATTCAATTGGAAGTTTTGCTCTGCAGTTTTAAAATTGTTTGAAATGGGATTTTTCTGATTCTATTACAGGCACCATGTCCAGATCAAGTCATTTTTTTTTAATATATTGAAATTAAAGTCCTGGCTCCACAGAAAGCTATTTGGTCACCTTTTGCGCAACCAGTTTCTAAAAGTCACATTTTGTGGTTAACAATTAACCTCTGCACATTATTAGGTCAATCTAAGAAATATAGTTTTTCCCATGATGAACATTTTATTGGCTGTTCTTGTTTTTAATGTAACCTCTTTTGAAAGCTGTGTATGAAGGTGAATGTTTTTGTACTCTTTTTTTTTTTTTTAATTAACCAGAACTTCACTAAAATATGCTAAGTGCATTGTGCTGAAGATATTTAAAATGAGGCTGTAACTGAATCAAGTCTCTGGAACCTCTGAGTTTGAAGCTCAACAATCAACAAGTTTTGACTTTGAATTATGTTCAAAGACAAAAAACCTTTGCATCATCAAGTCCATCAGGAGTTAATAATGACAGTGGAAATTTCTTCTTAAAATCGACAGGAAAGCAAGATTTATGTTTGCATTTATGTGCAGGCTTTTTTAGGGAATTGTCTATAACATCTGATTAGCCAATGAACAGTCTGTTTAAGTTAGAATTTCATTTTCATTAAATTGCATATACTATTTATTTTATTTCTCACTCTAGGGTTACATATTTTGCAATTTGAAATCTAATTACGCCCTGCTTAAAATAGTGCAAAATTGAATAATAATTTAAATGCATGCAGTTTCTTGCCCAGTTGCAAGAGTTTGATCAGGAAATCTCCAACAGGGGTGGAACAATTCACCCTGTTAGGCTCTGATAACTTAGACTGAGCCATATCTCTACTGATATATTTCACTTCAAGACCTCTGTAAATTTTAGATGTTTAACTCACTGTGGCAAGGGGAACAACTGCATATAAACACAAAATAAGAAAATTCATTGAGCTCTCAGAAACTGAGTAAACACATTTAAGAGGGTAAAAGAGTTAAAAAAAAGTAATGTAATAAGAGTTAAAAATAATGTAAACAATTGAAGAGGGCACCAGGGAGGGGTTAAAAAAATGGTAATTCATAACTTAAAGACCCAAGAAGAATACTTGTTTCCTGTCGAGAAGTGCTACAGCAGAATTTTCTCTTACATGGAAAAAAATACTGGATTTTGCCCCTAGGTGGCACTGTGCTGTTTCACTATGGACGTTATCAGCACACCATAAAAATGAGTTGGCATGTATTATCAACTCATTGATGAGATTATTGGAATGAGCAGTAAAATATCCGCTTACAGACTTCCTCTCCTTTATCTGCTTACTATTATCTCATAACTTGCTCCGTTTTTGCCTATTTAATTTTTAATTCTTTTAAATATATTTCGTATTTTATACACCTTTCTTTATCGTTTTGTTTGACACTGCATCAAATAGTTTCAATATAAACCTGTTAGTTGTTTTAGGCCGTCACTTTGGCCAAGACTCACAAGAAGAACCATAAACTAGGACACTTGTCCTCACAGCTAATGAGACAAAAAAAAAAAAGGATTTGGTTTATGGGTCAACACTAAGTTTTCTTTGTAGGTCATTTGATTGATTTGCTAAAATCTGTATTTGTCACTGATTCTTAGGGACCAAAGTGCTCTCATGAAAATACGTTGGGCTGGAATGATGCCATGTTTTCTTGGCAAAAGTATTATCTTTAAAATTAACTTAAACTAAAAAGTTACTGAGCCTGAGGAGTGAGAGGAAGTTCTTGAATAACAAAGTCCATTCAATTTGTTGAAGCGAGAAGCTGTTAAACACTTTCAGAGTCAGTAATCTTTGGCCATGGTGGCAACCTGGCGTTTAGAAAAAAGTAAAATATATCCTCTCTTGCATTTATTGTCTAGATGGGAGGCAGGTTAATTATTATTTTACCACTGCTTCTAATACCCCAGGGGGTCCTGCTTTTAGCAAAACTCATAAAATGCTTCATAAAAAGAGACCCTGGTTATTGTTTTCCATACGCTCGCACACAAATATCGATCTGCGCCTGTCTTTTAATATTTTTTTTTTCTTTTGCCTTAATTATTTCTTTGTGGTTAATGACACTTAAGACCCCTGATAGCAGGGGTTCCTGCCCTCTCTTATCCTCCCTTTCCCTTTCAGATAATGAGACTCCTGGGACGGAGTTTCATCCTCTGTGGAATGAGAGGAATGTCAGAGCGGCAAAAATGACAACTGGAACCACCGACAGCACATCCTGACAGAGAAAAGAGGGAGAATGAGTCCGGGGGAGGGTCGGGGAGGTGCTTACCAATAAGATGGTGAAGTTTTCCAGGACACTGTTCATCATGTATTTCTCTGGGAGATGTTTTAGCTTGTGGATGAAGTTGATCATGTATTCACACATCGGAGACCTGCTTATCCGGTACACAAAGCGTCCATTCTCAAACCGTGCATATTCAGTCTGTGGGAAGGAAAAGAGTATTCAAATCTGGAACATATATAATGTAACTAAATATAATGAAAAACAAAAAAACATAAAATAAATCCACTGCAACAATAATTCAATTTGAGCCATTTTTGATCTAAGCGGCAGAAAAAGAAAAAAGTTCATACCTCTACTTTCTCAACAACCTGCTTTCCAAAGGAGCAAACCTTTGTCGAACATGTTATGGTCATATTCTCTGAACTTTCATATTGGCTGGTCACCCCATAAAATGATCCAGTATCATCTTGAATGTTACAGTTTAGATCGGCCTGGATGGAAAAGAAAAAAGACAGAATGATCATCTTTTTTAAGGTTCAAACAGGTGAATATGTCTCGTCTTTACAGCCAACAAATGACCAGTAGAAAACCTAAAACCTAAACTTGCCCATATGTAGTTAGAACAACGAGATTTGTTTCAATGCGAGACTAAAATATTAACTTTTACACATTTTTAACAGGAGCGTCAATAAATGTGGAGGGTTGTGTATTTGTTACACGTCTGCAGGGGTTTGTTTTTCTATCAGCATCTCACACATTGTATGCAACATTATGTACATTAAATATTATTTACATATGCTTCGGCTTTGACATAATACATCACAATGTTAATTTATGGAAAATCTGGCAAAAACGCTATCTATAAACATACGCACATAGCAGATATTGATCGCAGATCTCTTGGGATTATTAATATGCATTGAATTCAAGTTTTCAGCATGTAAGATCATCCGACCCGAGGAAGGCACCACCTAACAAGAACTAAATGAAGTTACATTAGGCGACTGATTTCTGAGGACGAATGGGACGGCTCCTGGAGGGCAGCCTTTCTGTGCCCCAAACATCCTGTTCATTATGGGCACAAAGAGAGGAGACATTCTCCCAACAACATTCTCCTCCTTCATTAAGCAAAGCAGCTACACGTTCATTATTTCGCAGATTCTGTCGTTCATTTGAAATTCAGATTTGCCGGTCACTTCAAAAGGAATTCAAGGGGACTTAGTCCAAATGCATACGGGGGCTACTTTGTTGGCCGCCGCTTGTTAGCATTTTGCATCAGGGAGGAAATACATACAATGTTTAAACAGCCATTAGGAGTGCAACCAGGTCACTCCATTGTTAGGAGATATTACGCTGAATTAGCGAGAGCTTTGATCAAAAGGCTCTCCTGCTATGCAAGTCCAAATATAGCACAGTGCATTCTGCAAACATTAAGGGAACAATCTTCTCTGTGCAGACTGATTACTCCAAATCACCAAATACAAACTTGAACAAAGTGATACAGAACAGGATCTTATTTTTACTTTTTTTTTTTTTTTTTTTACATTAGCAATAATTACGTGTATGATTCTAAATTGCATTTAATAACTTTAGAAATGTGGATTGTATTTTCACACTTACCCAAAATTTGATGAGGAAAAAGGAGTTCTGAGGACCTTTTCCATACAGCTCCTTCAGTCCTCCTTTCTTTTCAGGAAATTTATCGTAAATCTGACGAATGTCCACTGACTCAAGCAAAGCATCACTGTAGGAATGATTTGTCTGTCCGATGTGTACGAACAGGTGCTTGTTGTACTAAAAGACCAAAGGAGTCGTATTTTATTCATTTAAAAAGTGCAATTGATGGCATTAAAAATATATTCTTTGATCTTATAAAGACTAGTTAAATATATCAGATCAGCCACAGACAACCTAAATAAATACAAAATAAAGTTTCCAAATGGGAAATTCTGTTTCAAAACCAGCCTTGCCCATAAGTGAAAAGTAATTTCTCTACAAACCTAGTAAATGTTTGAGGCATTCTTGGCAACATTAGGTGCTGTTGAGCATTCATAATAACTTGCAACCAGATTTTTAAATGCTTGTGGAGAAATGGTGGTCCCTCTTTCCTGAATGTTTTTCAGCATAAACATTATTTCATGCTTTGTCCCCCCAAGTTTAAAACTTCCTAGCTGTCAAGAGGACACTGTGTCCTTAAGGACCCATTGACAAACGTTTTGAGGGTGATAGTGAAAGAGTCAGATCAATGTCTACAACATGCAGCTTTCCTGAGAAATGAAACGTTTTAGATCCTTCAGCTTTATGCAAAATAAATGACTGTAAGCAAACATGAGACACAAGCCAGGTAACGATTGGTGAATCCAAGTTCTGCATAAATTTGACCTGGGTTTAAAGAAGATGCTTTAAGAAAGCGGACTGATCTAAAATCATTATGTGCTGCTGCAAAGCAGACTTTACCCCGCTCAGCCTGTTTTGGCCTCCACATAGCTGAATGCTTGTCTGGGAAAATATTTTCTCTTCATTCACAGAGAGAAGCTAGTTGCTGGCTGACACAAGGTGGGAATGAAAACTAGAAGTCAAGTCTTTAGGTCCACAACTCTCCTCACCGAGTCTTGGTCTCTCTGCTGCTCTAAGAAGGCGGAGAACTCCACGAGCCGGAGTTTGGATGTGCCGATGGAGCGGCCCTGCCACGCTGGAGCTGTGGGAGCTGGAGCAGTGGCAGATTCATAACCTGAAAAATACAGAAGGGTGGCCAGAGTTTCATCTCCTCTCTGAAATGTTTCACAGTAAACACTAAACACGTTCAGGATTAAAGAATCGCTGTCCTCTTTCAGTGAAAAGGCAAATTAATTTATGAGTTACAGCTTACAAGTGTAAGTTTGAAAACCAATAGACGGAAATGGTTCTTTGTGTTATCTCATGTCTGAACCAAAGGAGGGCAATGGCGTAAGCAATCTAAAACAGGAAGCTACACATTCACTTAAATTAAAGGTTTTATTTGTACAAATATAAAATAATGAAATTATGCTACTGTGACCAAATATGTATGGATTTTTTTTTTTTTTTTTGGCTTTTCACACATATTTACAGAAGGTTAAAAGTAAGTGTGAAGGCCACTTCACTCCTGAAGTCACAGACAATATTTATTAAACATCAGTGTGGATAAAAACGATGGACCACATTATTCAGTTGAGTGAAGCTGAAACCTGCAGTGTACAGATGGTTTCGTTGCTTGCACAAGATATTAAAACATTTCTGAATTCAAAGCAATAATCAGTTTATATTTATTTTCATTTAAACATTAAAAAAAAAAGATTCAGGAAGTAGCTGTGCCCATCAGAACTAAACAGTCTTATGGACTGAAAATACAACATAAAAAAAACTTAGCACAACATAATTTACTAAATTAGGTTCGAGTAAAGATAAGTTAATCTTTATTCTATATGTTCACAGTTTAAAAATGACAGATATGACCGTTATTTACAGACTTGATTCTTACTTGAAATGGCTGTTGTGACCGCTGGCTGGATTGGATATGGTTGCTGGGTAAAAGGCTTAATACTGAAAAGGGAAAGCACAGGTTTCAGTGAAAAGAGCTCTATGGAGGCATGAAACGTATAACAACAGATTAAATGTTTCTGACACTTATTGATGAGACTTACTCTTGTGAGGATCCCGGCTGCCCAGCTGATATCATACCCTGCCATAACTGGAGAATGAAGAAACATAAATCATCAAAGTAAGCCCAACTGTGGGCATCTGATACATGCAACATCAAAAAGGGTCCTAATCTTCACTGATTACAGCTATCTTGACTAGCACTCCTTCCCATCATGTGTTTATCAGATTGGAACAGTGGTGTGTAATGTGATTTGGCCAGGGTGTTGATGGAGCTGGCCCCGCTCCTGCTCTGGGTGAAGTGGGACAGGATGGATCAATAACAGGGTACCGGTGAAGTTCTTACCCCTGCTCCTGGAAAGGCGGGCCGAGGGATGCCTGGCAGGCCAAGTTTGTTGTGAATCGCCGTGGCGGAGACGATCTGAGCCGAGGACATGGAGGCCATGCTCTGGAGGGCTTTGTCCTTCACGGCTTGGTCCTTTAAGGGCAGTCACAAAAGGCTTAGCACTCGCACAGGAGAGAGTTGGGGAGCTTTGGAGCACATGTTGGTGAGGTAGCAAGAAACAGAGTCTAAACTGCACATTGAAAGCACCAGCGACCTCTTTCACAGCAGTACACAGAAAGCACATTGAAAAAAGCACCATCAGCATTGCCATGCTAAGGAAAGACTTGAGAATTTTTTTTTTTTTTAAAGGTATGCGCTTTTTTTTTTTTTTTTAAAGGTATGCGCTAAACAATAACTTTGAAATTCCAAGATATGACAGCAGGGAGTGGTATGCAGTGGAATTAAACTTTACTTGATGACTAATCTCCAATGAAAATATTTTTAAAATGCTCATTCAGAAACACTCATCTCAAGGTTGCATTTGTCTGCATGTCAAAATACATCACATAAAAACATCTGAAAGAATTTCTGAAGTAAACTTGAAGGTCGTCAACTCCGCTTCGGTAAGATTAATAAAGACCAGGGCGGTGGGGGGCTCAGGTGTTAGAGCACTGCACCTTGTGCAGAGGCTACAGTCCTCAACATGGTCAGGACTTTTGCTGCATGTCTTCCCCTTCTCTCTTCGCCCTATTTCTTGTCAATTTATCATTAAAATATATACTATTTTAAAAAATGCACGGTAAATAAACAGCACAGTTCTTTTGTTACACTGACCTACTAAAGTGTAAATGTGCAGCGCCGCTGTTGTGTTTCACTGTGGAACTACATCATTTAAATGAACAGCGCCGCCCTTCAGTTTGGCCAAATAATTGCGTCTTTAAATTTCCTCTGCTCTACTGTTTATTTGAATTCCTGGACATAAATTAGACTTATCTTTAGTTTTTCTGGTTATCCTGAGTTTTGGATGTGGCATTTTGTTTTTATTTTTTTAAGGAATAATAATTATAATTGAGGTTCGTTTATATTAACTTCTCGGTAAATTGTTGCCACTTCTTTCTTAGATTGTTTTTTTTTAATATTGTTTATTTCCTTTTAACTCTTCTTCCAGTTTGACCTCAGCCACATTCTAGATTTTGCTAGAAAAAAATCTATAGGAAAAAAGAGATTATTAAAGAGTAATCAAGTTTGGAAATAATTAAGGTAGGCTAAATGCTTAATTAATGTAAACATTATACCAAGTTAATATTCAATTAAACTGTACAATATGCATAGATATGAATGCTGCAGCAGCGTGTGCATGCACACGTCTACATGCAATACGCCCATGCGGACGTATTGGTGGCAGAAGCTTCATGTAGGCATGCTGGCAGTGGATGTCAGTGTAGCGGAGTGATGGCACAAAGAGGCACCAATAAACACACAAAAAAAAAACAGTGCACAAACTATTGTGTCACTATGACTGCAGCACAAATGCAAAATTAGCAGCAACACACAAAGCAGCATTTAAATAAAGCAGAAACTGCAACCCAGAAATGAAAATAAATACTCACCATGCTCGTAACCTAAATGCAAAGAACAAGGTTTCATTGTAAGCTTATCAAAAATAATGCAGATAATTAAAATTTCAGATACACATAAAACAAAAAAAAAATACTTAAAATGTAATTAATAATTCAATGAAATGTGAAACCTTGCCTACAGAACAAGTGTGCAAGTATGCACGCAAGTGTCAGGAACACTCAGGAACAAAAGGGTAATGAAATTTGTATTTACAAATTAGCCTTAGCCTTTGTGGTTAAAGTCTTGCTCTATAATTTCCTGATCAGTAGTCATCACTCAAGACAAAACATAATGACTGTAATTTTACTGAAATGCAACAGAAAAGAGCAGAGGCAGCAGGTTTTGATGCTGCCTAAATGAAGGGTACACTTGGATTTCTCTTTGCTGCTGAACACTAATTTGCTTTAAATGAAAAAAGACAGGGATTCATACAAAAGCTGTCTGTTTTTCTTCATGCAGCCGCCTGTGCCCCTGAAAGGGCAGCCACTGATGTGGCTAGTGGCTCCTTCTCCACACACATAGATTAATGAGGGGTCATTAATTCGTGCTGAATACAAGGAGAGGAGCAAAGTGTGAAAGTCAAAATGTATAGTCCCAGGAAAAAGGTGGAAGTGGCACACGGGTAAAGTGCCCTTTGATATAAAAAATACCTTAAATACCCGTCGGTATTATTCAAGATTACTTATTTCACAATGCGCTTCTCCCACTTTATTCTGCCTTTCTGAAAAGCCTTTCTTCGTGACTTTAACAGATTTCACCATTTCTGAAATAACTGAAGCGAACGCTCCGAAATGACGACATCTGAACTGAGAGGAAGGAAAGAGGCTGACAGCCATGGCATTGTGAGAACCTAGAGTTATCAACAGATTGCGGACAAAAAGGACAAGAACAAATAAAAAGGGCATTTCAGAAAGAGGCAGCTTCACAGCCATTCTCCGTTCTAAATGTGCGCCAATGAGACTCCCGGCAGCCAAGAAAAGTTGGGTTACTCTTTTGAAGGAAGTGGAGGAATAAGGTCTTCTTCATTTCCTTACTAAACACATACACTTCCTCCCGTTCTGTGCCCCAGCTTTTTTTAATGAAGTCCGCTTGGGAAGAAAGGCACACAGGCAGTTTTCTGCACAGAGTCAGCGCTCAGCCACTCACCAACAGCCAGTGCCAGCATGCTTCACAACATGTTCACTAAACACAGATAGATTAAAAATTAAAGCCCTGGACTGTTCCACAATTATATTAAAGCCCAAACCAATTAAGAAACTTGAACATATCCTTATCTTTTTTAACCATTAGCAATTTCACTTAAGTGAAAAAAAAAAACTGTCTCACTCCAAGAGACTTTGGTGATCAGTAGGACACATTTAATTTTTTAATATGAAGCTTAAATTTATTCAGGGTTTTGCTTTTTCATAAAACACCAATAAAGTCAATATCATTCTGTGGTGCTTTGTGTCAAATTTTGTAGTTTTAAACTGAGAAGTGGGAGTTTTTTTTTTTTTACTTCAGTCAGCTTGATGCAGATTCTTGGTTTCAGTTAAATAAGCTTAAAGATTTAATATGTCACTATACCTAAATCATCAAAAGAAAACTCTTAAGTTTAACATTACCACAATATCTCTATTAAAAAAATCAATATTCTTGGGAACTTCTTGCATTGCATTAAATATTATAATATATTTGAAAATACTTGATTATTAATGCTGCAGAAAATATTTTAGGAGAAAATTTGGTAGTCAGTAAGAAACTACAACTAATCTGTTTTACTGCCAAAACAGTAAATGTAGACAGATGCGTTTTTATTCAACCATGTTGTTGAGATGGAAATAAGTGTATTTTTTTCCTCTAGCTGGATTGTTTATCAGGCTTCACTATTAGCAAGAACCCAGAGAAGAATGAAAGTAACACTGTTTATTCAAGTATTTGTTTACTTATCACAGGTCATATTGTTATCTTTAAATTCACTTAGCACATATGTCTTTTACAACTGGTGTGCAGTCAAAACCAGTAATTAAATGGTAGTCATTTGAAGTTGATTTAACCTTGTAAATTCTCAGTGTTATTTGCTTTGGTAGCAACCTCCTTAAATTTAGCTTAAATAGAGTGACGGGTTGCACTCTTCTAAAAACAAATCTCGACTGCCTGTAGTTTCCGAAAGCAAAGCGACTGTAATAGCTGCCCTTTTTTAATAAAAAAAAAAAAATATTTGTAACTTCCAAATATCCGTTTATTTGGTTAATATATATACAAATAATTTCATTATTGCTTGACAGATTTTAAATTGATGTGCAGGTGCTGTTGAAGCAATGGCCCATAAAGAGAAACAAACAGAAAAAACCCACAGGGCGGACAGTGAAAGCATGACCAGGTGAGAAGACGAGCAAGAAACGGAAGGGACGTTAGAAAAGGCTGAACAGGTAACAGTCAGCAGAGGGTCAGGGATTACAGGGAACCAGAGGACCATGCATTCACTCTGTCACCACAGGAACAGGAAGTTTAAGATGCACAGCAACCAACAAGCCCAAAAGCAGAAAAGCGCATACCTTTAGCTTGGAATGAAACTCACGAGATTTTCTTCTGGCAAGAACCTGAATGTGACTAGACACCTGCGGGGCAGGGGAGGGGAGGAAAACAAAGGAAGAGCCTGTAACCATGGCAATGAAAAGCCCCCTGCAACTGGGCAAAGCCAGACGTACCTTAATGGCAGCTTGGATTTCTCGAACTTTCTTTCTTGCTAAGACCTGTATGTGACTAGACACCTCCATTGGAAAACAAGAGAAAAAGTACAATAAAAAAACAAGACCCCAAAAAAGGTTCAGAGTGGATCACAGATTCTTTATTTGTTTAAAAACACTTGAAGGAGCATAAGTGAAGCCTTCTGAAAGCACACACCAAGCTAACAACCAATAAAGGCGATGTACAGTGTGTTGTCGTGACTTAAGTGAGCTGATTAGGGAAGATGCAGGCTCCTTTTGCACACATTAAGAGCTCGCAGATGTGATCCACTGTGTGCTGAATGAAAATTGGCTGGTCTAGTATCTTGCTGGTGCCGAGCAAGGCCTTTTCTGCAGCCAAGTTTACCTTAGTCGCTCGTACAATTCAAAACGATCCTGTACTTAGAAATGAGGCAGTGTAGAAGCACTTTAATTAAAAGTAATGTGCATTAATAGGAGGTTTGAGTGGTGGGCTGCGTAGACTACAATCACACAAATCACAGTTAAGTTGAATAGTGTAACAGAAGTAAAGGGATTCAATGGAAAAGTATCAGCAGTTGCTGCCTTTTTAACCTGGTAGTTCAAAAATATACATGCAATTTACACAAATATCAAGACAGACCTACCTTAGTTTGGTATCTGAACAATGGCTATAGCAATTATCTGATTATTAAGCATCAGAAACCATGCATGTTTTGGTTTGAGCTTATTTACAGAACAAAATTAAATGAGGTACAATAATCAGATAGTTGTTGCAGCTTCAGCTTGTTTTTCCACAGATATTCCCATTAAAGTCATGGATAAAATTACAGACAAAAACTACATAAAATCTACATGTGCATCTAATTTATTTATTGCACTGTGCTATGAATGAGTAAGTAAACCATTATGCATGTGATGGGACTGTTTACAATATCAATTTGCACAACCAACAGGAAAAGAAGCGTTTCTTGTTGTAGCTGTGTGTAAACAACAACCCCCGAGCCTAATTCTGTGTCCCAGAGCAGCAAACCATGCAGCCTTTCCGGTCCAGACTGATCAATACACACTCAGGGATTGAGTGTCACTGCAGACACCACCTTGTTTATTATAGTCATTCACTAAGGTGGTCCTCGAGGGATTTCTATTTCTAAAAGGAAATATCATTGAGATTTGATAATTTCCTGAAATATCACTAAGGAAATCCCATGATGTCTCACTTTGATCCAAAAATCATACACATCTTATGGATTCCTTAAGCAATATCCTTATAGGTCAAGAAAACAACATTTCACATCAATGAATTGTCTTATTTATAATCAACTACTAATTATGCTAATTACTTACAATAGTTACCTAAATTATATTGATCAAAAGTTAGTAAAAAGATCAAAAGTGTCTCTAAGACAGAAAAGACTGCATGGATCTCCTTATTTAGAAAGTTCATTAGGGAGTGCAGAACATTGAAAAAACTATTTACAATGCACTTTACACAAAACACAACTCAAAAATTAAGGACTTTTGTTCTTTTATTAATACCTTTTCAAACACTATTAGTGAATACAATTTTTAATTATGTACATAATTTTTGTTTTTCTAATTTTAACCGTCTTTTAATTTAATGTTTTAATTGTTATGTCCTATCATCATGAAGCACTGTGTGATGTTTGTCTTGAAAGATTAGAGTTATTTTGGAAAACCACAGTTCAGTTGAAGCTCCGAGTCAAAATGTCTCACACCGTCGTGTGGAAAAGTCTCAAACACACCGGACTAAGCTTGCACAAATATTATTATTATATTTTTTTACGATCGGTACTTCTCTGTTTGTCAAACAATAAGACACGTTGTCCGCTGAGTATCTAGTGCTGTTTCATGTGATAAAATGCATCCCACTTGAAAATAAAAGCGAGAGCGAAGTGGTACTAATTTGCTTGTGTGAGCGCAGATGTATGTGGATCCAGTAAATAAAACTAAATGCTTCAATAGTTGTGGGAACAGAATGTATCATCTACAGATAAAAAAAATAAGCAGAAACAATTCAGTTAAACTGTTTTCTTCTGCAATAAAAACATTTTGTAATATCTATGCCAGTTGTTATCAATGTTGTTTTTTCACTAAGAGGATCTGAATCCTCACCCGAGGTCATTTTGGAGGTACTTTCTGGGTACTAGCAGTACCCAGCCCAAAATTCTTCTACACCTCGGCAAATTTTGGCTTAAGGTAGCCTTTAAATTTCACCAACAGGTTTTCTAACTGAATATTAATGTTTTGCCTTCTCAAAGTCCCCACTTAAGATAGTGTATACCATCCATCAAAAAGGCAGGTTTAAAAAAAAAAAAGGAAAAATCAGAATAGAAGAAGAATTTTATGTTATTAAGTAAATGTTGCCTCTTTGGTTGAGGTAAAAATAATTACTAAAAGAATAAAAATAGCAGTGCAGAGGGAAATCCCTTGATTTTGCTTGTCTATGTAATTTACTGCAATTAGCTTTTATTTAGAATTGGTGTATTTTCCACTGAAGTTTTTTACTCTAACAGCCCTGATAGAGTAAAAAAGAGAAAAAAAAAAACTTCTGATATGTAATTGTTATCTGCGAGTTCTGATAATAGGTTCTAAAAATCCTGATCAATGCACTCCAATGGAGCCCATAAGTCGGCTGACTAAACTTTGTTGTTTAGCTTTCTTGTTTGCTCCAAGAAAAGCAAACAATACCTCTTTGACAGGAGCTTCTTGTCACTTGTCTTACCTGCTTGCGAGTTCTTGTCTTTCCAGTCCGAAGCTTGATGTATCTGGCTATCAGCTCGTTTCGACCTGAAACAACAGGAGCGTGATAAACAGATTTGAATAACTAAGAGGAAAAAGATAGAAATGCAAAGTTTGGAATGGGCAAATTTTCCTATCACACTGATAAGAGATTGGTAAATCAGGTGACTGATCTTATCACTTTCATTCTATAAATGCATCTAGAGTCTTTACTGTGATGCATTTTTTGTTAAATCTATTAAACGTTAAATATAAATTTGAGATATGTGCTTTTTATGCATAGATAGGCATAATCAATGAATTGTTTATTTTTTTTGTTGGATTTATGATTCCTCTATCAAGAACTCCAAAGCACGTTTCTCCTTCTATGTTTTGCATCCTTTGGAAAAAAAAGGTAACCAACAATTTTACATCTGTCAGCTCAAAAATGATTCAATAGTGAAAGAAAATTAACATTGAACAGAAGATACTTGATGGTTGCATCTGTATAAAATATATCTCTGCCCAACAAAAGCTTGATTGGAATATGTTTGAATATGGGACAAAAAAAATCCAAATGAGTTGTTATAAAAACATAAATTTAAGATAATTGAAGTGTGTTACTCCTAATGGAGCTAATATTCAGAATAAGATACAACTGTGTTTTCTGCAGTGTTTAATACTGTTTATGTTGTTTGTGTTCAAATTTTGGTTTCTCAGCAATGACAAAAACAACAAAAGATATTTTATGACTCTACATTCTGCATTTTTCTTGTCTGGATGAAAAGTATGGAAAAAGTAAGGCCCAAAAATTCCATTCCATTCCAGCTGACTTAATGTAGCTGTTGAATATAAAACTATTTCTTTTACCAAGGAAGGTGTACTAAAATAATTCACAAGTAAGCATAAGGTATATACATACCTTATGCTTACTTCCAAAGCATGTACATTTTAACAAATCAGATCCAGTTTTGCTGTGACAACACTGTGCTCCATTAGCATGGGAAGAAAAAAAAAGCTCAGTGGTAGCAGAGCCTTTAAAATTAATCTAATTCCACCTCAGGCTCTTCAAAGCCCAACATTTTGAAAGGAAACAGACCTAGCTTTTCATGCTATTACAGAAAATAATGGCAACTGAATATATTGGGTTTAAAACAGTGCAGCCCTGACTCAATTATAATTAAAGCATAGCTTTGTAGAAATTTCCAATTAACAACCACCCAAAACATTCTTCTGCCCTCAGCTCCGCTCTAATTGCTGTAGCAATGCACTGACCCTGCTTAGCCCTTTCATATGGTAATAACACACTGCCAACCAAAACTATTACACAAATTATCGATAGGGAGGCACTCTAATTATGTGTCCAGCTGTAGCCAGTCTGTGCCATGGCACTGCAGTACTCCTCCATTAAATTTGCCAAACCCAGTCAGGATTAAGCTTTTTTTTTTTCCTCCAGCTATACTTCATTATCAATTAAAAGGTCTTGCTGTGGCTCCGACAAGTGAATCACAAAGTAGCATGTGTATTAATAAAGCATATCTTGGGGAATCGGAGGGAAAAGATTTTTTCATCAAAGTCAACACATTACAAAACAAAAAAGAACATGAGAGGAAATCTCACAATTGCATGTAGGAGGGAGAGAAGACATCCGATATTCTCTGGAGGACATCTTTGTTCACATCATGGAAACGCACAATGACGTTGAGACCTTCTCTTGAGAGGAAGTCACTTAAGACCTCTAATTTGAAAGAGTCATTTCTTCCATGCATTCTGTGACATACAGTCTTAGGACTCCAGAGGCATCTTAGGATGTAATCTAAGCTAATCATTTGATTGTCTGAAGAATAAAGTGTCAGAAAATCTAAACACAAAAATGTTTAGGGCCACAGCATTATTTAAAGTCTTAGGACCTCTCTCGCTTTGGGTGTGAGAGGTCCTAGATGAATCTTCAATTTGTCCCCACCTGGTATACTCCTTTATTTACAAACCTAAAGATAACAGGTACATTGATTTTGATTTTGATTTTTATCTCATGGTTCTCACTTCTGGCATGAGAGTTTATGATATGGCCAAGTCAATAAAATAGGCTTGTGGATTAATGAACTATCAGTGAAGTTTTGCTTTGTGTGGGGCTAAAAACCTAAAACGAAAAAAGAATGCCAACAGGAACCAGGTTCATGGACGCTCTCATCTTTTCAAGATCTTAGGACAGGCAGCCTGAATCATAACGACTATCAGTATCTGCAAAGGAGTAGAGACGGCAGCAAACAAAACAAAAAGGTCCGCCACAACGTCTACTAAGTTTCACATCCCAAAAATTAATAAAACTATCTTCATTAGAGCTGACACGTGCACATTTGTTAAGGTTTTGCATTAAAAGAATCAGCTTGTGTGTATGGGTGACACCTAAGATGTGTATAGAAGAGCAATGTCAAAAGTCACGAGTCAGAAGTTGAAACTTTAACTTTATTTCTCACCATCTTGGTCAGTTTTGATTCACTTTAGTAAATTTTTATATTGCGAATAGAAAAACAAAAAAGCAAAGTCAAACTCTTGAAAATGTATTTTCTAAAGCCAGTGTACATCTTCAGAGTATTAAATTAAGGTGTAGTCTGTTTCCATCTACTCTCCAATTTAAACAGTAGAAGGTTGGGATTCAACTTCTAGCTGTAGTTGGTTGGTCAACCCTGACATTATTTTCAAGCTGCATTTTTCCAAGGCCAGTCCGAACCTCGTCACATGACCTTACACATTAAAAACACAACATCTGGGGATTTGCACTTTCTGCAAAGTTTACTTGATGAAGCAGACATCAGCGTCATTTTCAGTAATTCATACACAGAAGACACGCAACATGACAATACAGGCATTCATGCAAAGTCCTGATTCCAACATCAAAGCACACAAATGGGCAGCTGAAAGCTTGCCTACTGCTGAATAATTCATTCTTTTCACCAGGCTGGAGAAAAAAGCCCAGTGGGTCCAAGCAAGCCTGAATGTTTTCCCCTCTTCAGTGCAAAACAATAGCAGTTGGGGGGGAAAATGGTAGTATACACATTAAACATACAACAAATACATTCCCCCCCATCTGATAGTTACAAAATATACACCTACTAAGAGATGACAAATGAAAACCTGTTATGTATTTGAGTGTGTGTGTGTGT
>NW_006800000.1:2468439-2579785 GCF_000485575.1 Poecilia formosa
ATATATATATATATATATTATTTTAAATAAATCAGTGGAGCAAACTTAAAAATAAAAATAAGCTTTAAACTCAAGTCTTCTGCTGTTAACATAAAATATATTAAGATACATCGACTCAAAAGCCACTGAAAGTAATTGTATAACAGAAAATAGTCTGCAAGAACCTATTTATCAAATTATGGAAAGTTATTCAGAATTTCCATTTCACTTATCAAGAGCTGTAAGGTTTTTGAATGAAAAATGCAATACTGATGATTCTGGGGAAAAAATACATTGTGACAGATGTATAGATGTTTTCCAGTTAACCCTGATCAAAACTGTAGCTGTATCATACAAATATTCATAAATAAGAACAAAGTGTTAAAAAAATAGCCAAGAATATAATCTTAATTTAGTGTTTTCTGGTTTTGCAGCTGTATAATAAATAAAGTTGTGTAAAACAAAATAGATAGCATCCTGTGATCGTATGTGAACATTTAGAAATTTTAAATGTTTTAACAATAAAAACTGAAATTAAAAAAAAAAAAAAAAAAAAAAAAAAAACTAACAAGACACCTTTAAAAATTGTCAAGTGTATTAAAAATGCAAATTCCGGTAAGGAAACTCACATGTATGTCCACTTAACATGGCCAAAATTAAACATTGTTCACATCAGGTGCATTTGATCAGAACATCATTACTCAGCATTCAGGCATTTCATCTGGTGTGCAGTGACTGCTGGAGTGAGTAAACGCCACGACATGAACTGAAGCCTCAGAAGGAGGCATCTTATGAGTGTGCGGAGGGATTCTCAACCCCAAAGAATTTCAAATGAGCCATTCCGCGGCCTACTAAAAATAGTTCACAAGTGGAGGACATATCACAGAATCCATCATTAATTCTATCATATTTCAGAGGATGTTAGAGAAAAATACAGGACTGTGTAGAAAATAAAAATAACTGAACGCTGCAACAAAACAATTACACTAAACATACCAGTTAGTCCACCAAAGAAGAAACCAAAGAGTCCTAGGCAAAGCCAAAACCAAGATCTCAATCTGATTGAGATGTGGTAAGGTGACTTGAAGATGGGCTGTGCCCGAATGAAACATCTCCTCAAAGATCTCATGGCTGAAAGTGAGGAATGAGACAAGATAGCTCAGTCCGATACTCAGTATCTATTTAAACGATAGGGGGTAACACTGGCAATCACGGGGTAGGGAATAAAGGTCCAAGTCAAGTTCTCCAGAGCTTCAATACATTCTGCAACTTTTACATCCCTGCACCTACACACCTGGATCAAATGGCTGAATATCAGCATGCCAGAGTCCTGGTAACAAGCCACTCAGTGGATTCGGGTGTGTTGGAGAAATGATTCATCTAAAAGTTGCAGGACATTAGATATTTAGGACAGGACACGGGCAACCCCGTGTAGGATGTGATATGTTTTTCATCTTTTCTTTTCGAAACATAATTATGGTTAGTTACTTTTTTTTCTAAAAGGTGAATTGTAATCACAAACATCTTTAAATCAAAAACTGAATATTATTTTTTTTACAACTCTGCATAATTGATTGAAAAGATTTTTTTTAAATACTTAAATATAGAAACTATATAAAAGTGTGGTTATTCTTGTGTAGACTTTTAAACAAAGTCATCTCTTTGTTTAAAATGCTTCTTGTTACAATTTAAGTCCACAGCAAAGTCCAGGAATCAAAAGTTGTTCAGAACAGAGAACATTTACTGTTTATAGGATTTTCCTGTCAGTCAAAGCAATGGAAAAAAGATTAAATATTTATTGTGGTTCTCCTGGAAAGATCTGTTCTGTGGAGTAGTCTGAGTGAACTTCCTCCATGAATCGTACTCTAGAGGATCCATCACATATGAATGGCGCTCCTGCAGCAATTCCACAAAGGGATGGTAGCTCAACTTTCTCAAAAGAGTCCCCTAGAATTTTTTTTTTCCTCTCCCAGGCATTCAATGTATTCCTCAACATGAAAAAGGCTCCATCTCTTGAGAATACCAAACCACCCAATTACCTTACAATGGTTATGTAAAATACAATATTTACTTATCAGGTATTTTTTCAGTTATAATTACATGGCTAATAAAATAAGACATTTCATGCAATTTTTTTGTTTAAATTCTGATAAAAATCATGTGAAACAAACCCCCAAACCAAAGATTCCCCACACCGAGACTCTGCCTCTTAGTCTGAACACACTTGAAGAAGTATTGTCTATATTGAACATACAATGGTAAGAAACAATGCACCACGTTGCAACTTAATAAAAGAATACAGTTTTTCAGTGTATCTTTTAAATCTTTGTTGGGTTTATGTCACATAAATCATATTTTTCCGGCTCAAATAAATAACACTATAGTGAAATCAGAAACAAAAAGACAAGCATTGCATTGGTAATCAAAGAAATGTAAAAATGGCAAAAACAGTCTCCAGTGTTTCATTGCCAACTGCTGTAAAAAAAAAAAAAGTTAAAGAAAAAATAAATACTATTATCTTCTGTCTCTAAAGATGTGTTGTTGTGTGAAGTGTACACAAAATGCATTTTGTAGCCTTAGTCTGACTGTTTTCAAGCACAAGTTAGTTCAAATGTTAAGATCCACTGCTGTCTCTACAGAACAATTTATTTTTATGACTCGCTCCATGAGCTTATTGAGGTTCAGAGCTGCATGTACAACAGAGCCATTCAAGAAATGGTGATTTTTCTCTTAAACAGTCACAAGGTATTAAAGTGAAAAAACCTTGGCTTTCTGAGCTTCCCAACAGTGTCAAAGCTCTTAAAAACCTATAGACCATTAGCCTTTTACTTCCTTCACCTCTTCACACAATGCAACACCAGCAAATATTTTTTTCAGGTAAAGAGACCCTTTAAATTGGCGCCTTTGGTTGATGTAATTGAGAATTTACATTTTTCTATGTTTCCACACTTGTTTTTTGAAATGATTAAATTAAATTATTTTCTGTTATAACACATTTTTTTATTTTTCATAACAAAATATATTTTTTATTACTATTATGTTTAAATACTTTTGAAATCCAGACTAATTAAATTACAATTTCTGAAATTTCATCAAACAACATTGTACGCATCTTTTTGCTTTTAGAAATTAGTGTGAATCAGTTGAAAGACAAAAAGTAAGACTTAGTAGTTCATTCTTATTTCTAAAAAAAATGCTCTGCATATTAATCGAAAGAGGATTAATATTCATTATTAATATTCATTATTTGAATCAACTTCAAATAATGTCCCCGCATTAATACTTTGTATTTTTTTTTTTTTACTTAAATTTAATTTCCTATTTGAATTTTTATTGAAGCTTACTAAACTAGGTTAGCTTTGCTAAATCTCTTTTTTTTTTCATTTTTTACCATAATGGCCTACATATTTATTCAGTCTAAAAGCCGTTAAATATCCTGCACGACCTAAATACCCGATCAAATTTAAATGAAATATATCGAGTCAAAAACTGACTTAGTTTAGTCTTTTGAACAGGTTAATGCTCTGGTCCCTTTTTCCCCCTTTTCCTCCTTTTAAAAGCATCCATTTCCTGTAACAGCCTTTTATTTCCCTCTAATGCAGGCACAACCACAGTCACATCTGGCCCAGCTCTCTGCCATGAGACAGAACCGGGCCTGGCCCAGAATCATCCGGCAGATCGCCTGCATACATGTGGCTTCAAATTGACTCTGTGTATTGGGAGTCTGATCGAATGGAGCAGAGAGGGACAGCGCAAGCACATATAAAGATTTTATTAAGCTGTAATTGACTTAGAAAGGCATTCCAAAACCATATTTGTTTTTTATGTTAATTATAGGTTTTAGTAGTTCTAAGTTTTAAAGTAAAATAAAAGTAACAAAATTATCAACTGCTCGATGAAGCCATTTTTTCCCCCTAATCAATTACCTGATAAATTTTTTTCTTTGTCTGTCGGAAACACTCAGCAACATAAAAGTGGTACTTCAGTTTATGAATGCTTTGCAATTCACTCTATTTCACTTAAACCTAAACATTGAAAAATTAATGAACAAACATTAGAAGGCTCACGAGAAAGCTAAAAACAATGAATAGCTCTCCCACAGTTACAAAACATATGTTAATACGTGCTGTGCATAAAGGAAAACAGCTCCATCTGCATTTAGAAAGCAATCTAGTAGATCAATAAAGGCTTCTTTGTGAAATAACTTTTTTTGCCAAAGTACAAAAGACATTGTGTTCTGAGTGTTGGTGAGCGGTCCAAGTTTGGAAGTCAGACACCGCAAACAGACTTTCTCCAAACCCCTCAAATAAAGACAAGTAATTTTAAGAACGAGAAGGAGGACATAAATAATTTACTTTCCCAACAAACAAAAACTGTGAGTGGGTAGAGTGGATAATGAACTTTTTTTTTGAAAACTGGGAAACAAATGACATCTTGTAAATCCTTTTAATGACCGTATTTTCCGCACTATAAGGCGCACCAAAAACCTTCAATTTCCTCAAAAGCCGACAGTGCGCCTTATAATACGGTGTGCCTTATATATATGGACCAATATTGAGCCACAACAGGTCTAGCAACTACAGTAAGCAGCCGCCAACTTCATTTTCGCCCATAGAAGAAGAAGCGCGGTGCATGCTGGGATAGTTGTCAGAACGCTGGTTTGTTAATAAAGTTTGACTGACCTATCTAAATACCGACCATCTAGAATCAGGTCGTCTGCAGGTCATTTAGCACCACCTTCTCCATGAACATGCTGTGCGCGAACGGAGAAGGGTGATCATCGTCCGGCCACGCCCCGGCCCAGTCGCGGAAGGCTCTCCTCGCCGACCGGAGTCGGACTGTTTTGTTGACATTCTCTTTAGCACAGCTCCATCTAGTGGATGCATAACCAGCCTCTACTTTAGCGTCTATTCTATGCACCTTATAATGCGGTGCGCCTTATATATGAAAAAAGTTTTAAAATAGGCCATTCATTGAAGGTGCGCCTTATAATCCGGTGCGCCTTATAGTGCTGAAAATACGGTACCTGTTACAAACTAGCTTTCACAATGAAAGTATACTGAGGGCTTAAAAAGTTGCAGATTTTAATCAGGCTAAATTTTCACAATACACTATTCCTCCGGGTTGAAATTGTCCTCATTAAAAGTATTTCAGTGACCAAAACGACACACCACTCCACTCCTCCATCTGTTGGCTGTGCACTACCAGTCAGCCCCCTGAGAGAAGACTGCTACTTTCCATAAAAAGGACAAATCCAGCTACTTGGAAAAAACCATTTGGTTGTACGAAACACAGAAGGTAATGTTGTGTAAACTCAAACATTTCTGTCATTAAATTAACGCCATTTTAAAACTACAGTTGTTTAGCTGCAGCTGCTCTGCCCGTTAAGCAGCGGGATGCAGCCTGACAAATTATTCTGTTTGCATCAGCTGGTATCTGTATTATTTGTAAACACTAATTTTAGTTGTTTTTTTTTTTTTACTCATTTTAAAGAGCGCTATAGCGTAATTAGTTTGCTTAATTCTGCCTATCAAAAATAATATTGACTGAATTTTATAAATATTATAATAAATGTTATTTTAGCAGCAATAGGAAAAATCTTCTTTTCATATAAGGTTAGTTTATAAGAATTTGATACTAGCCCATCCTCTGCTTTTAGTTCTCTCAATTTCTCTTTTTTTTTTTCTTTTAAGATAATGATTATACATTAAAAAAAAATACATTGTGTGTGATGTTGGTTTAGGTTATTTATAGAAATACACATATGTCATGACTTGACTTGTTCCAAACTGACTACACAGAGAAGCAGATCAGAGTGATTTTTCTTACCAACTCAAGTTCAGCAAAGCAAATATCAGTGACTCACTGACAGCCGACTGTTACCTTTGTGTATAAGAACGTCAACATCCGGCTCTAGTCTTTAGTGAGAAACAATACCACTGACATTTACCTTATTTTCAGATTAATCAATCAACCATAGCTGTACTGTTAAACAGCTGTTTCTTGGCGGTAATGATGGGAATATTACAACTCGGGGGACGTGTACATTTTGAGCTCAGAGCTTTCAGAGTCAATACAGCTGCCTTTTTCTATTCAGAGGGGTCCTGAATAAAGTTGAAACCCAGCCTTTTCGGTCCCTGAAGTATGCTGTGCAGTGTCAGAGATCAATAATTGGATTCTAGGTGACGGCACACTAGGAAAACCACAATGTGGACTTGCAAAAGACGGGGTTTATCTGATTTGCAAAAACAAACATAGATGATTTGAGGGTTCATTTTTATGCCTTTGTCTATATGTGTGCGTAGGTGTGAAAGCAGTTGACTGTCTCAGTGCCCCAGCTCTCTTGTCATCCATGATAGATGACTCGGTGGTCTCAGACAAACATTAGCATCATAAAAGACCAAGCCAACAATACGAAGGCATTCGCTCCAGGTTTTGGGAACAGGAAAAGGGGGAAGCAAGCCATTTACTTGAAATATCACTAGGAAACCAAAGCTGCTGGCCAGGCACAGAAGAACCACTCACTTCAGGCTTCAAAAGAAAACCTGACAGTCCTCTTTATAAGGGAAAATCCACATGCTATCCATTCACAGCATTATGTTGGACATGTCTTGAAGGTCAAAGGCAAAATTGTTAGCTTATTGATAACTATTCACACAAAAACAAATCGCATGCATCTCTTTTTCCCCCCCACTCTAAAGTCAAATATTTTAGATCTCCGCTCATCATAAGATCCACCAGCGACCTCAAATGAGTGCTTTAACATCCTGCATTGTTGAGCTCTCATGCTCACAAGTGTTAGCACATGAGAAAGACTTCAAGGCCGATTGCTGCATGTGTGACGCCACGATGACAACAAAGGCCGGCTTTATTCTCTGCCACACAACATAAATCCCTCCTCTGTACAACACTCTCAAACTAGTGAAAACCATCTCAATGCCTGCGGGGAAAGCACAAAGCTTTAAGCTTCATCCTCTCCTAATGTGGCGTGTGTGTTTTTGGTTCAGTCTTTACTTATACACACATAATAACTGAGAAGGATACAAAACACAACAATGTTTGTATAGTACTTTGGCTTTAGATTGTAACAATTTTACACTGGGAGGTGATTATTATAGCGGTCCTATAGCATGCTGTAATTTGTAAGTAGCAGTTTTCAAACTCTGAGGGACTCTTGTTTTCTGGTTTCGCACACATGTGGCAGCTCCTGCTCTTCTGTTGAAAATTGATCCATTTGGGGCAGAAAGCAGAGAAACAAGAAGCCAAAGACTTAAGACTGTTTCATTTGCTTCAAGGAAATGATTTCTGAACTGAAAACAGACTGAGGCAAAACTGTTTTCGCCCTTCGTGCAAATTTATTCTGTATTCTTCATAATATTTTTTCATTCACCAAAGCAATCCTGAGAATCCCTGTTGTTTAAGTTGATGGTTTGATTTACACAATCAGCTAATGTCTTTTGGTTCAATGAATAAAAAAGGATAAAGTATAACATATTTTCCAATATTATTTTGAGTTTAGCCATCTATATTAGTTTCTATTTTTTTACTCCCAGAATGTTATGAAAGTTTAAGGATTATGGCTTTCTGATTAACCTCTAGGGTGGATGATAGCCAACCACAAGAAGAGGATCAATTTAATTTGGATGGCCTTGGGTGATCCCAGAGGTGGTCAGAACTAATGTAGATCATGAGATGAAAACATGATCTAAATGTGGCCAGAGTTGTTGCAGAGAAAAGGGTAAAAACTGGCTATTATAAAATCTGAAGTTAAGTCAGACTGATTAAATGAATACAAAAATGGGGTTACACAACGATAGGAAAATGTGATGCAGCAATATTTTTGCACAACATTGTGATGATGCTCTTGGTTTCTGTTTATTTTTGCAAACAAAATTGTCTCGCCAGTTTTAGGAAACTTTCCCTTTCAACTAATTAAATTATATTTCAAGTGTCAACATCAAGGATAGTAACACTTCATCTGCATATTAGTGGCATTGAGAACTTAAATGCATGACCTTTAATGATGATACATTACCAAATAATGCATCGGAGGATCCTTCTGTTGTGGCGATTCTGCATCGACAGTGTTGACTTATTGTTCACTTGTATGTAAAATCAGAATTTAAAGGCATTGTTTTGTTGAATTGTTTTTTATAAGGTTAAATTCTCATCATTCTGAGCCATGATCTATCTCTTCACGAGGAATTTAGTTTTCCGTCATTTATGTAAAATTCTCATTAATCCAAAGTCAGTTTTGTCGCATTTTGCTAACACTGACACTCGTTTTTCACTGACCTAAACAGAAAACATTTTTTGTTACATTTTCCAAATGTATGCTCTTAATTTTTGCTCCCTGGGTACGTATGCATCATTCAGTTTGAGCATTCAGCTTCCGCACACAAATCTTTCATTTGACATACGCCTGAGTATCAGCCAGGATTACAAAATACAGTCACAGAAATTAAGTTCTCGATATAACGCAGTGAGCAAGTGTAATTAACAGCTCTTTAAAAATCCATTTTTCTCTGAAGAGCAGAAGAAATCAATACTTAACTTCAAATGACCTTATTGAGCTAGATAAAAGGCTTTATTGCAGAGGCTGGGTCAGGAGCGGTTGAGCTAATGTGTTAGCTGAGCAGTGGGTGATTAAAGGTGAGGCGTTCTCTGAAAATCTTACAAGACATCACAAAGCAGCAGGTCACTAACCTGAGCCTTCCTGGAGACACTGAGGGGATTACAGCAGCCAACCTCTGCTGAACTGTGCCTGTACACAGACGTAAAGACAGCCTCTTTATCACTCAGCGGGTCCAAGCCCATTCTATTTCCGCTCTCCTGGCTCTGTGCCTCTCAAACAAGGCTGGAGCTGAAACCTGCTACGGTCCCAACTCTATGCAATATACTCACAGGGGACCAATTTGCACAGCAAGGCCTTGTCTGAATCACTCTATCAATTAGGAGCCGCCGCGTTTATCATCACATACATTACTGTAGAGGCTGCCATGGTCACTGTGTGGAGGTCTGCCTCTCAGGAGAGGCAAAAGAGGATGAAATATATGGCCACAGTTGGGCTGGCCGCTGGACTAATCTGAAAGGACTGCTGTAATTATGAGTCTCCCGAGGAACTGGCAGTGTGGCAGGTCCAACGTGTGAACACGGTGCTAACAGTCAGGAAGGTGCCCTGGCCTTCTTCTCCACAACAAAGTAAGACACCGAGTCGAATCAATATTTTCAATCTCTCAGGATCAATTCAGCATCTGAGCACAGAGAAAGACATGCTGGCTGCGACCAATATGTATAAATGAAAAGTCAAACTTTGTGGTCATGACGGGTTTTCATGTCCTGCACGTTGTTTTGCAATTATGAACACAAATGGGGGGGGGCTTGCGTTTAAGGTATAATTCATTTAAAGTTTATTTATTGGCCTCTTCATAGATACAGAAGCAAATTAGAGGGCCGAAATAAAATGAAAGATATATTACGATTTTATTCTTTTAAATCTTCTGGTCGAGTTCACAGCACGATGAAATGTAAAATACATACCCCCTAAAATTACAATTCAAATTTTCTGTGTGAAATAATCATTTTCCCTTCTATTGTTTTCTTCTCTTTCAGAATGATGCTGATTTTGTTATGCATCGCAAAAGCGTTAGTCTATATTCAGTAGTTTTAATCTTTTTGTGTTTTTTAAAGTCATTTTGTTTAGTTTTTTTCTGTGGTGCGCTCTTTGCTGTATGAGCTAAAAGATAATAAGTCTCATTTTGACTTTGACTTGATTTAGAAAAGGATACGGTTTCAGCATTAGATCATAAAACAGCACTGCTATGATCATCTTACAGTGACTGCTACAGACCTTCTTTGTTTCCAGGGGTGCAGTTCAGTGTTTAAAGACCTTTCTCCACACCACCACAGAAAGAGATGACAGCCTGTGTCAGCGCTTCAGTGTTGTCCCCATGTTCTTGTGAGAGCAAAGCAGTAACATTAAAATTCCATTCATATTTTGATTGCACAAAATTGTACCATCAATTTTACGCCGTGTCATCAGAATATAAGTATTTTATTTTTGGGATATTGTGCAATCAAGTAAAAAACCTGCAAAGTTTTTGTAAATAGAGCACCAAAAGTGACACTGCATCTTTAAGAAACCGGAGTCTGACTGTGTTTTTGTCAAACAAAAGCAGCCAATTGGGAACATGCAATCTGAAACCAGAAGCCTGGCTCAGAGGGCCTCACACAGACCTCAGAGAGCAGGGACACACCCCGAGTACTCCTGATTCATACAGGCATGGAGCCACAGCCTGCTATCTAACCATTCACTGCAAACCCATCTACAAAGAGAGGAAGCCAGTCTTCAATGGAGCCAAAAGGATCCGTTTGTTGAGACTTTTAAATGCATACTTTGAAAAAATAACAGTTAAACCAGAAGCCTACAGGGAGACAAAATTATAAGTTAAAATAGAAATTGCATCCATAAAGATTTGTGTGGAGACACAGCCGTGTAGATGGGAGGTACGATGCCATTTCTTTGTACAAACAACTGGAAGGAATAGATACAGATCATGTGCTATTGTTCTGCTTTAGCTACCCTAAAACCAGTGACATATATAAATACAGTGACATAAACTGGTGAGGAACAATGAACATATTCTACATCTGACCACCTGTTCTGACACCTGTGCCAAGACGTTACTTTTAAATGACGGGGGGATAAATGTGGAATTATTTTTCAAAACATCAATTTCACATTATTTAAAGTATATTGCTCTTATTACATTTACTTGCAAGATTGGGTTGAAAAAGGTCAAAACCAGACTTCTGGAATCATTTATGTTCAATTTGTTAAATTGTAGTTTGTCCATTTTCCCTTTTGTTAATCAGTTTTGATGTTTAGAGAGACTACTGGGACATTTATGTTTATGTTGTTTAGGGTAGTTTTACTACAATGGTGATTATTAAAATATATTTCATTCAAATTTACATTTCTGTTATCACATGACTATTCATTGTCAAGAAGTGAGACCCGAGTTTGAGGTGACATGAAATTACTTGTCCATGACTCCATACTGACACAAGCAGACTGAATAAATAACTTACCATAGCTGTATTAATTCCATTTACACTTTCAAAAGTTACTTCTTTGAAGAAACAACCCATAAAATAATTGGTACTTTTTCACCATCGTGGTGTGTGAAAACACGGTAGTTCCTTACTGACAATAGCAGGCAAGCAAACGAGGGATTATTCTAGAGGTGTGTGATGCCTTTCCTGCAATGAAGTTCCTCACACTCTATTCCGAGTGAATGCAGGTGACTCGGGGAGCCTGAGCTGATCCCAGAATTCCTCATTATCTGCCCAGCAGGGGGGATCAGGTCCGCTCGCTCCGTCTCGGAGCATGCTTGGCCCGATGAGACGAGCCCCAGAGGAGCACAGCACTGGGCCATCAGGGGCAAGCCAGGTCTGCTCATTATATCTAACTCATCCTTGGCATCTCTGCAAACCAAGTGCCACTTAGTTCCCACAGGAGGGGTCTGAGCTGGACCTCTGATGAGATGGCAGAGCAAACAGTAGAATGATGATAGGAACAGCTTTACATCAAAAGACATGTGGATGGAGGCATAAGATCCAATTGCCAAACTACATATTTGGGTCCTTAACGTATTGAGTCAATTTTAAAGGGAGACTTGAACTGAATGGTTTGATTACTGGTCCTGCAACTTTTTATTAGAAAACATTAGCTGTAATATAATGACTATTATAAACTATTGATCTTTCCTAACGTCCCTACCAGAAAGACACTAAGAAAGGGGACTAATGTTAATAAATATGCTGAAGTATTAGCATAGTTGTCTACAGTTGGCATAAAATCTGGTTTGCTTCTGCTCGACAGTAACTGGTAGATATTTGACAATGATATTTAGCTTGCTGAGTAGAGCAAATACATAACCCAATGAATAAACATACAATTTGAGTGAAGCGTGTTGTGTCACTTATCAACTCTATTTCTAGGATAAATGAATGCAGCCGCGCACAGCAGGTAAATTATGCAAGTGCCACATCTTGGGCCTTTGGCTAGGCGGCGGTGTCGTCCATTTTGAATTACTTTTTTTTTTTTTTAAAAGCATATTCTGCTAAGTAAACTGCAGCACTAGTGAAGCAGTAAATGCAGATGTAGTGTCTTCCAGTGCTGCCACAATTAGCCTCAGACAAAAGGCGCAGTGCCAGCCAACACTGGTCTCGGCACATTCGAAGCCCTTCAGGTAAACACCACAATAGGCTAAGAAGCAGAAATTAGAAATTGTTTTGTACTGCAACACGGTTGCTATAGTGACTGTTGCTAATTAACTGCACTCTATCCCAGGATAACAAAGGGCTTAAGGGCACTCAGGGCAGCTCTTGTGATGAGCTCTGTGTATGGAACACTATGCCATCCCCAGAGTCTCTAAACTACAAAATACCTGTCTTCTTTTTGCCACCATTTACTTCAGATGCCATGAGAGGTTTTCTTTGGCACTGGGTGTGTTTTAAGGGCTGCAACCGTAGCTTGCATCACGAATGGAAAAATTCTTTGTCGTTTTATGTTAAAGACAGACAAACATATCAAAATTCACTGGAGTCTTCAATGGCATCAAAATCACAATCAAATTAGTCAAAATATTCCCACGAAAGACGGGTAATTATACCCGTCTTTTGCCAAACGGGTATAATTACAAACTGTTGAATTTGACTTTCCAAAAGCAATGAAAAAGTTATTAGTTTATCTCAGTCAGGTAGCCTACAGTATGCAGCAACAGGTGATAAAAGTTTACCTCAAAACAACTCTGCAGAAGTTTTATTTATTCTTATAAATGCAGCCCAATGTTCAACTTCATCTCTTTTTTAACAACATGAAATCAGGGCCATTTTTAGAAAGTGTAACCAAAGGTCTGCTAAATCAAACAAGGAAAAAAAAAAAAGTCAAGCCAAAACAGTCACTCTCAGTGATTTAAGAGAACAAGAAATGTGGAACAAAATGTCCAAACTCATAACAACTCTAATTTCACTGACATTTTTTAAAAAAGGTAATTTAATGGAGCACTCTGATTCAGAACTGTCAGCAGCAGCGCTGTCATGTTTTACTGGCTTCTTTACACAATCTAAAGGGCTCAATGACAAATTGTCTACAATTTTGAGCACATACTGGATTCTTTTAACAACGCTCCTCACACAAAACAGATTGTTTTTGTTATAACAGTAGACGGATATCTACTTGATGGAGGTTGGGAATAGGTTATATTTTCTGTTATAAGACTGCTGCAAAAACGCAGTGATGGTTGCAAAGCTGAAATGACAAGCACCCAGTAGTTTGCAACACATTACCACCAAATTTTGATTTACAGAGACAGTGTACAATGGCATCATCAATAACAAAATAAGTGCTCAAAAACATCCCGATTTTTTTTAATCTAGGTATTATTTTTGCCATTTTCATTTTGCGCTTCTGTCTCCTCACCCATCAATGTCTAAAAAAAAAAAAAACCAAACAAACACTGTACTGGAGCCTCTTACAGTCTTCATGCTGTAAGAAAGGGACACAGCCTGAGGCCACTGCTACTGGCGGGACATCTGTAACTAGATCCAGAGCACATCTGGTAGGACAAACCTCCGAACAACGATGCAGATGTCTCCTCAGCAAGAACCACAAATATTAAAAAAGAAAAAGTCTTTCAGCTTGTTTCAAAACACAAATGTTTTCTGAAACAAAAAGAGACACATCTGGCAGGGTATAATTATTATGTATGCAATTTAAATTGGATTATTTAAGTTGACGAGTTGCAATTATGTCAGAAAGGGCATGTGAATATTGTTACATGATTTTTTATTTTTTTTACACTAGTATTAAGCAGAAACATGCCCTCCTTTTAGGATTGTTTATTTGTAACTAGAATAAAATTAACCTGCTTTTATCCACAGCAGAAAGCCGGATTTATGGGCAGTTACACTCTGTTTGGGTTGGAGAAGCTGGAGGAAAGGACAGTGGGGAGGGAGGTGTTGTCTGAGCTTACATCTTTGTAGTGGCCACTGAGAGGTCTCAATGCAACTCGTGAAATTTACATTTTGTTTGGCCGGAGGGGTCGCATGACAGCTGCAAGCTACTGCTCAGCGGGATTTTCTGCTTTCACTTCACACTGACAGGCTGAGAGACAGTCCAACATCACAAAAAGAAATATTCCCTCTTTCCATGACATCACCCAGCCAGGAACGGGGAGGGAGGAGTGGAGGGCGAAGCAAAGAGAGGGGGTACAGCTGGTGGCAGCTGTGGTACCATCTGCTTCTGGCTAATAGTTCATGTTGCTTTACTCATAAACTTGCACTCATGTGAACCATGTAGTTTGGCTGTATGGTCACCAATGCATCATATTTTACAGAAAAGCACAGCTAAGGATCTAAGAACAATATTTGGAAAATACCAATGCTCACTTTTTGGACACAGATACAGACACTAGGTCTTAAGAGGAACACAAATGTGGCTGAATGTATAGTGTGTGTATAACCTTTCCCTTTCCCATGATCTAGAAACAACCTGAAAAACAAACAAAAACAAACAAAAAAAAAAGAAAAATCAAGAAATGTTTTAATTAATTCCTAGGACAAAAATGAGATAAAACCTTTCATAGCGGTAACCAGCAGATTTCATGCCCATCTGATGGAGCCGATTCACTCTTAATGGTAAGCTTATGATGTTTTTGCCTCTAGCTTTCAGATGAAGAAAAGATTGTCATGTTGATATTATCAACCAGATTCCCAAAAAAGGAAAGAAAAGACAGTCCAAAACACAAAGCCCATTTTTCTTAGATTACAGAAAAACAGATGCTCTGAAGCTTAGTCTTAAAGTCACACACATCCGTACTTACCATACATCTTTCCCTCATCTGACAGGATGATCTTCCTGCGACCACATGGAGGATAGATGGCCAGGGCTTCCTGGAAGCTCTGCTCTATGTCAGGACTCCAGACCCCTTCGGCATCGTTGTCCACAGGCTTGTCCGCCGAGTCGCTCATCCGTTCCATGTCCTCGGCAGGGCTCTCGCTGCCGCTCCAGCTGCTTGGATCAATCTTGGCGGTTGGGCTCTCCAAGCTGAAGCCTGGAGCAGACTAGGGAGAGACCTGGAATTCCCAAACCAACACAGAGACCCAGTCATCATTAAACAAAGTACAGCTGAAGAGCTCTGTTTGCAACAGTGCACAGTACTAGTTAGTGTTAGTTTCTGGAAAAATAACAGAAAATCAAGTACGGACAGACAATCACGCTGATTCGACTAGAAGATGGTGATTTCGATTTTTGGGGGATTTTAACATGTACATGCAATAACTATAGAGTAATCATAGATATAGAGTGTGATGATGGGCAGAAATCAAGTAGACCAGCATGCAGCTTTCACTGTATACCAAGGAACTATTTAGAACAGTAAAAAATGCGGTTTTAATATGTTATTAATTATGTAAACTGGTAGATCCTCAAAGTAATCCCATTTTGTGATTAATTAGATTTTCCTCATTTAATATAATATCAAAAATCAACATGTGGTACATTCATGACCTTTGCCTGAAGTTCTACTAAAGGTGTGTGAGATAAGAATTGTATAAGGAGCAGAGAGATGTATATCTCATGAGTTATACAATACATAATGAAAAAGTATGATTTATTCTAAGTGTTTTTTATCATTCCATATTTATTAGAAACTGCAGTATTTTAACTTCAGACATTTTAAAGTTTTAAAGAACACCTTTATGCTTTATTTCTCGATCCCCCCCTTTTTTCTTTTTTGTATTTAACCTTAGAGCTATGATCCTAAACAACAGTGGCAGAGAACACTATTGATTAAAGTGTGTAAATAAATTCCTAATAAATACATTAAACATTGGAAAAAATGACCAAACACAGATTTCAAGCAACCATTACACCCATCTTATCAAATAATGACTAACACTTGTCTGAAAACAGATTTTTTTTTAGATTTTTCTTGAACTTTTTAAAACATTTGGACATTCAAGTACTTAAAAACCCCTATTTATCTCTTTGGGTTCATGAAACTAAATGCTGCTGTAGTTGCCTTTCGGCAGAGAGGAAGAAACTGGAGCAAGCTCCAGCAGAAAGATGTGTGGCGAGAGGTGAAGAGTATCACAGGCTTTGGGTAGGAGGAGGATCAGATGGATGGAGGTCTGGACGGAGTCAATGAGCTGAACACATTCTTCAATGGGTTCAGTTCAGCAACAAGCTCATGATCCTCCTCATCTGCCCCCAGCCAAACAGGCATCCTACCCTGCTGTAGGGCTGGAGCAATACACTAATCTCACAATAAAATACAATACGTTATTCTGCTCACGATACGATATATATCAATATTCAGTAAACTATATGATTCGATACGATTTGATACATTTTTAAGATTTTCTGAAAGATTTTAGAGGGACAGAGTGATTTTGGTGACATTTTGGGACTGTTCTATAGACTTGGATTGAATTAATTGAACTGATGTAATGCAATAAATGTTTTTGTTATACATTTGCTATGCATTTGCTTTGTTTAAATGTTAATTGTGTGGCTTTGTGTTTTTGGTTATGCAGGAAAGGAACCTTTTTTGTCTTATTCACTTATATTAGATAATGTAATTTATTCATTTCATTTCATCAATTAATTGTAACTGGTTGTTTCATTACATGTCGTTTTTAATGTAGATGTGCAACTGAGTAAAAAATGCTGTGTGACAGCTGTCATTTAATTCATGTGGATTTGACATAAAACTCAAAGTAGGATTGTATCGATGTATAAATAATCGTGGATGAAAAGTCAATACTTTGAGGGGAAAAAAATATTGATAAATATCATAGAATCAATAAAATCACACAGCCCTACCCTCCTTTCACCCACAGCTTTCCCGACACACCTCAAATGTTTTATGTCCACCTCAGCCATAGGTTCTTCTGCTTCTACATTTTGTCTTCAATCCAATCAGGAGATGCTGCTGCTCCCTTTCCCTCCCTCTTCCACTTGTCTGTCAGGTGAAGAGGCAGCTGGAAAGACTAAACTGAAACAAGACTGCAGGCCCAGATGATGTCAATGCCAGACAGAGTCTTGACAGCCTGTGCAGAGCAGCTCTGTGGGATTCTGCAGAACCTCTTCAACCTCAGTTTGACCCAGGAGAAGGTTACAGTTTTGTGGAAGACATCCTGCCTTGCTCCGGACCACAGAAAGCTCACCCATTTATCCACAATGACTACAGACATGTTGCCCTGACATCCCATATTATGACGATCCTGCAGAGACTCCTGTTGGCCCACTTGAGTAAGCAAACAGGCACATATCAGGAGCCTCTGCAGTTTTATTGCCATGGAGTTAGAATTAAAGATGCAATCACACACACCTGCTTCAATAAATCCAATGCCATTTTGACAAAGCAGGGAGCACAGTGAGGATCACTGATTTCTCCAGTATATTTAACACAATTCAACCTGATTTGCATTTTCAAAACCTCCAGAAGTCGCAGGTGGAGGCCTCAACAATCACCTGGCACACATACCACACTAAAGAGTCTAAAGAGTCATGTGTTTGGCCAAGTGGTCAGCAGCACAGAAGCACCACAGGGGACTGTACTCTCACCTCAGATTTCCAGCACAAGACACAGTCCTGACATCTGCAGAAATACTCTGACTCAAGGATCTTAGTAAGTCATTGACTTTTGTCAACTGGCATTATAAACTGAATTTGACTGCATTGTCATATAATTAGGATCAAACTGGGATGTATGCAGAGCAGCCGCCCCGTATAGAGAGGCTGTTAGTCCTCAGTGTATGGTTTAACTGGCCATTTCCACCCATTTCCTGTCTGATCTGCTGCAATTAAAAGGCCACCAGTTCCAGAAAAACATTTTAAAAATTTGAAATGTATGTAGTAAACGGAAATCTGCCTATATACAGTAATTGAAATATCTTAGCCTGATTTGATTACATATTTATCAATGGGGCTTGTTTGTGCTGAGATGAAATTTGCTCTGAATTGTCATGATTTAAATAAACCAGATTCAATCCACCATCATCGTTTTAAAAGCATATAGGAGCCATGCTTTGTGTATTTCATAAACCAGAGTGGGGCCCAGACTTTCACTCTAGAAACCATTGCTTTACACCAGATTGGATTATGTGTGAATAAAGAAATGGTACTAACTTTTCAAAAATACAGGCCTTTAGCATAAATGAAGAAAAATGTAATTTCCTAGAAGGCAAGTTTTTTAAACCTACTCCAGGTAACAAGTTCTTAGGTATTAATGAATTAATTTACTTCTAATTGACCAATCACTCTCAAGGGATTACTGGCTGCATCATCCACACTTGTTACCCCTGCAATTTCCAAATCAATGCAGCCGTCTTTACTATATTTGTTTCCACTTCATATGGACTGTGCAAACTGAAATGTTATTTAGCCTTCTCATCTATTTTTTCAGCTAAACATACAACATAGAAGATTGCATATTGGGCTGTGAGCTCAGTTAAACATCTGGGGTGCAGAGGCTGAATGATTTAGCTATTAACATCGAGGAAAATCTCACAATGTTATCACAATGTGTTCTGATTTTATCACCATAAATTGTATAATGCATAAGAAAGACTTCATTAAAAATATTACTGCTCTGGCTGTCAACCAGTTACTGCCCTTTAAAAAAAAATACTTCGATTTAGTCCATTTGATATCAATGCACCGATATCAGTTTCAGTTCTTAATCTTCCCTGTTTTCCAGACAACTGCTTCCTCCCAAAGCAAGATCCCACTGAAGCAGTGCAAACTGTCAGGAAGCAGGAATAGTAGCATATGTTTCTTCCAACATGTCAGTGGATGAGGGGGAAGGGGGGATGGGAGCAAGCTGTTGAGGGGAAAAAAAAACCTCCCAGAGAGCAGAGGGAGCTTTTACTGAATTCCGTTTTTGTGTGGTGTCTGCTGACGCTGCAGAACTAACAAACTGATGAGGGAGGGGAAACATTCCCATTTCAACCACTAAAAGCCAGGGACTTTTTCTAGATCTCTGCCTTTCATCCAAAGAAAAAAAATCATGAACTGAGCTTCTAATCAAATCCAGCTTCCATTTTAGAGCAAAGTCTGAATTTAAAAAAAGTATGTTTGTATGCACTATAGCCTAATATAAAATATCACTTAAGTGCTGAAAGAAACTTTTTGGAAAAAGATTTTCCACCTTAAGTACGGATAAACTAAGTTTCATATCCTATGTCATTGGTAAGATTAATGTATTGTACTGTTATTCTCACATGGAATGGGTTTTCTTTCTATAAATGAAAAAAGCAGGTAAGGAGAGTCACTTCAGGCTGCCAGTTCACTGAAGAGGTGCAAGAGACATACAGATAAACTCTCATGTTCACCTCGGATTTTTAAATGTTTAAACAGTCTTTGCATATTTGAATTTGAAATACTTGAATACTTCACTTGAATATCTTGAAAAATAGCAATTAGCCTTGTATAGGTAAGGTGGAAACACTGGAACGCATTCCTGAACACGTGAATGGCTTTCTGGGAGCATGTGAATTGTGTGAGAGGATTTGGGGGGGGGTTCAAAATTAATACAAATGTTTTAACAAAACAAATATTTCTGAAAGAAGTGCAAGATAAAGGAAAATGGCCAAACCACTGCACTGAGCATGTAGTTTTTGCTTCTCTTTGCTGTACGTTTACTTTTATGAGTGCAATAAGATATGTCCTTATTAGCAATACAACTTTTAAATCGCAACTTACTGAAAATAGTTTTAAATGGATGTAATCGATTCCAATGTCTCAAATTTGTTGTTGAATTTTAACAAAAGAAGCCATTTTGAAGTTTTGTTGCCATTGATGTGTGGCTTTTGCCCTTGCAACAATGGAAATGTAACAAGTCAAGTGATTATTTGAAGAAGATGGGTTCTGTTTTAGGGACTTTTTTTTTTAGTATTGAAACTCATCAACTATAACCAGCGGGATATAAGCTGCAGGTTCACTTTGCAGTTCCGGTTGTTCTCCCACTTCTAGGTCAATAGTCTGCTTCTACAAAAGCTAAACACTATAACAGTTCAATGCACTATCAACAGATAACCACAATCACAACATGACTCTCAGCATGATCAGTCTTAATGGTTTCAGAAGAGTAAAACCAACATTTTTAATTGTTTTCAATTAATGAAACATCTATTAATGGTACGGGATTGTATAAAACACATTTCTTACAATAAACTAAGAACTAAAAAAAAACTGCATGGACGTAATCAACAACATGTTGTTGGGGTTTGCTGAACTGTGGCTGCTTTGTTTACCTGCAAGGTAATGCTTGTTGATTTGTTGTCCAAACTTAGACACAATATAGGCAAAAATTGCCCACAACATATATTTTTTCTTCTCCATTAACTAAATTTGAAGCATCTGCATCAACAAGATGCTTCTGCAGGTTTAAACACGTGAATAACCTAGCAATTTTCAGTAGGAACGGTCTCTTAGTGCTGCAGAATCTGCAGGCTAATTACGTCTGTCAAAGGAAGGTATGAATGTCACCCATAGAAACACTTGCAGCTTAAAAAATAATTGCATACTTCTGTCTTTGCAGGCTGCACACCATAGAAATGGCCTTATTTGTAAGATGCGGTAGCAAAAGACGGCACGCAATGTGAGAACTGAATGCGGTAGCTAAGCAGAGTAGTAGGTGTGACATGGAATTATAGGAAATTACACTTACTGTGAGATTACATAAACCACTCACCAAGCTGGAATCCAGCTCCTTAAATTAAGAGAAGCCATTTCACCCATCAGACAGATCAGGGTAATGAAATAGCAGATGAGAGGTCTCAAATGTAATTTTCCATGTGGAGTTCTTTTGTGCCGTTATCTCAGAGGGTGCAATAATGATTCTGTGAATGACTTTTGTGCACCCCATAATGGCCCACACAAGCTAAGGCCACAATGTGCAAAACTGTAATTACCGTGTGATTTCAAAACTCGACATTTTTAACATGTTGTAAAGACATATCCTGGCCTCTGCATAATTATGACAGCAATGTCAGATTTATTCCCCTTTCATGAAAGTAACTAACTATGAACATTAACAGTCACAAAGTGCTAAAATTCCACTTTTTATCACTGAAAAAGAAAAAGAAAACAAAACAAATGAATTACCTTGAGAATCGCATGTTTATGGAATGCAACCTTTTACAGTAGATCTTTGAGGACCTTCAGATGCGGTTCAATGGACAAATAAAGTAAAGAGCAAAATTCTCTAAATTCTTACAAAATGAAAGTTGAGGCATCCAACAGCTGTCGAATACCGATTCAAATCACATACAGAAAATATAAAGCAAAAAACATTTTTCAAAGAAGTTTTTGAAAAAAAAAAGTGCATATTGCATGATCACAAACAATCCCAATGACGACTCTGCACCAACACCTTCCTCTGTAATAGAGATTCCTTAAAATAGTTTTGCAAATAATGCCCAAAAGTCCAGCAGATGCTAGAAAGCTGACTTATGCCGCCTTTGTTATTGACAACAGCCTGGTGCTTATTTCATGCCTCTTTGAACTGGCAGGCGTAAGTGCCAGGAGTCTGTCTGATATCATCTTTCTCAAACATGAGGCCTGTATCCAACTACCCAGCAACCATCAGGCCACCGCAGGATCAATCTTTGTTTTAGATTGATTTACAGGTTCTGTCAAAGCAGCCCCTCTACCTGTCTCAGTCTAAGGAACGATAACAACAAGATGTAGACAACAGAGAGACACTCGCAGTCCAGCAAACAGGTGCAAGTAAGTCTTTAACGCTGAACAACAGCAGAAAAATTGACTATAAATCTGCAATGACAAAATCTTCCCCTTTGAAGACACATCCCCGCTCTGCCAGTAATATTAGACTATAAAAAAAGGGGGACAATTTACCATTCAAACATAAATGGAATGATAGCTCAGGGGGCATTTGCCTATCAAAAATGTGCAGTGCATTCCAGGCGGCGTGAGTCCATGTCACAGCGGCGTGGAGTGTGAGCGGAACACATAAAGCTCAGGAAATTAAAGCTGTAAATAAAGGTCTGTCAGATAAAGGATCTCCTGACAGTTATGAGAGCAAAGCAGGCCGAGGGCTGGCTGCTGGCTCGTTCAGGCCGCGTGCGGACAAGCACGACAAAAACAAATCATAGTGATGAGCGTGAAGGCCACCATTTGCATTTGTTGCTGCCTTTCTTCTCTTTCTTTCTTTCTGCTTCCACAACCATCATTTATCCCCTCGTATCTTTCTTTTGTTATTATTTTCCGTAAGCCAAGTTGTTGTTTTTATTCCTCCGTACTACAAACTCTTCTGCTGTAAGTCGTGTCATTAAGATTTTTGATTAGCATTTTGAATTTTACTAAATCCAGTTTAAGTACAAACTAATTGTTTATTCTATGGCTGAGACAGGGACACCAGTGGGTGCAATAAAATTTAATGTTCCTCAAGTATTTTCCGAAGGTCATCAGTAGTAATGGAGTAATGAATATAGATGCAGGAATTGATTGGCTAAAGATCGAAATCTGAGAATTTCCTGTTAAAGATTTTAGTTTTTTTTTTCTTTTGTTTTGTTTTGTTTTTTTCTAAATTCAGTGAATGTTTTAAAACTAAAGGCTCTACCTATTAGAGTGAGACAAGGCATCTCATTTCCTAATGACAATAAATAATAAGACTTTAGAGATTTGTTCCATTTTCTGCTACTACATTTTTACCTTTAATAAAACTTACTAAACTTAAGTATTTATTATTTGTTACTGTCCCATTCCCTTAGTATGAGTTGATTTTGCAACATGATCAAACATGTTGGAAAACCTCAGGTTATGTTTGTGTTTATTCCCGTTTGCAAGATTACACATCATTAGGATCCTAATATTTGACTAATCACAGAAGATCAAATGAGAAAGTTAGTGAAAGTTAGTGAAAATACTACTTTTTATTTAACAATATGCCAATAATAAACCAGTGACTAGTTTAGAAAAAGGATGGCAGCAATTAGAGATATTTCAACTTCATTTTCCCAGAAGAAAGCAGTATGCTTAAAATGTGGAAAATTAGTACTCTTAAGACTATATATTTGTCCTAGATGCCATAGGAAAATTATGATGCTGACAATATAAATCTAAGACCCTTGTTGAAATGTTTAAAAGTATTAGCCAATTTGCCAAACCAAACAGAAAAAAAGAAGATTTGGATGTTGGATGGCAGCTCCCAGCTGCAGAGTGCTGGAACAGACCACAAACTAATAAACCAGACAAAGTCATCATATTCTTTTTTAGAAGCCTTCATTCAGCTCTGTCTGTGCCTTTCACTGGACCTCGGACAACTTCGGGGCACAAAAGAACCTCTCTGATCCGTGTTAGCCATGATAACAGAACAGCTGTCACTGATGAAATCTCGCGCAAAAATTTGACCCAAGCAGTGACTAGGAGTATAGCTGTTGTGCGACAAAGATTATTCATAGACAAAAAGCCACAAAAAAAAACAAAAAAAAACAGTTTCCATAAATGAAGCAACTGGATGCCTTTTTTTTTTTCCTTTCACTCTGAAGAAGCTGCGCATCGCTGCTGCCTCTCTGGTCAGCACTTAGAAAGGAAGTTGTTGAAGCCCAGATTTCCTGCTTTCATTGCGGCTAAAAGCTAGAAGTGTTTGTAGTGGTTTCAGAAACTGACTCATAAAATGATTCATGGAGTACATATTGTTTTTTTGTGTGTGTGATGAGGAGGAAGCTCAGTTATTTGTCTTTTTTAAAAAACTGTAATAACAGAAGGGGAAGCACATATCATTTAAAAGGTTTTGAAACACTAGAGACCAAATGAGGGATCATGGAGCCGAAATTCTCTTGTACACAACAAATGATTAAGGCCACCACATTGTAAACAGTGTAGAGTGGGTTACATTGGGTTGACTTCAAACAATAAGGGTGGATCAGTCATTTGATGATTTATTTAAAGCAACACAAGAAAGTTGGTAAATTTGAGACGCCCATGAACAGTGTAACTAAAAACACCAACAATCGTCTACTTATATACGGCTTTCTATTAGCCGTGCACCAATCGAGGTTTGGTGGGCCAAGAATGATTTCGAATCTTCTTTGAGGTTTGACCTGCCATTTCTAATTTTGGCTGATTTCACTGAAATTAAATTTAAAAAAAAAGGGGACACATACAAATTCATAATCACCCTCCTTTCTTTTATTCTAATTCAACAATTAAAAATAAAAAAAAATTGGTTCCTGTATATATTTGCTTTAAAAATTATTCCCACTCTGAATTTCTCTAACTATGAATGGGAAAATGTTGTTTTGTTTATAATTGTGGGGGAAATTACAGCAATAATAATGATTACTTGTGAAAACAGCCAAATCTAATCTGCAGAAGAGGATAGTTTGGAATGTGATTTCTGGTGTGTGAATCTAATATTGTATGCCGTTTATCTGCCGAATTTATTGTATCTGGTGTACTGAATTGGTCTATCTTATAATAGTTATCTAAAGTTATAGTTAGTTTATGATGTTTTATATGTTTGTAGTATTTGTGTGACTGTAGCTCTGACTGTATGCAGAGACACAGGTGTGTGAATTTTTAAATTTTCTTTATTTCAGCTTTAATCATTACCGCAGTGCAAACAGGCAAGTTATGCAGAACGAGTCCTTTCTACATAATGCACTCATTCTAAATGACACGTGTCTGGTTCCTTTTTGCGTCTAGAAAATTGAAAACATCTCTCGTCAAAACAGGAAAATAAATCCTGGCCTTGTCTAGAAAAGCACATAAAGGGCCTATATGAAAGTTTAGTATATTCATTACCTTTTGCAGCTAAAGTTTTAATTGTACCAAGCAGAAGCTGTAAATTTTAAAGGCGTTTTGTGTTTATTAGCCTCCACGTCAAGACAGAACAAAAACAAACAAAACCACATAATTATTTGAACATTGCTTACCAGGTAAACAGCTACAAGATTGGCTACCATTTTGATGACCTCGTCTTTCTTTTGCTGTTACCTAATTAACATTTTTCCCAGATTTTTTTCCTTCGACTTTCTTCTTTTGTTCCCTCCTTTTTTCTGATATGGTTAACTTGCGGAACGCAGCTCCACTAAATCTGTTATGGTGTGTGTTGAGAATGTCCTTTTTTTTTCTTTTTTTTCCCCAGACAGCATTAAGCTTTTCAAATAGACTATTATGTTCTTCGCCTAAAGTTGCTTTTAAAATTTCTTTCAGGATTGTCAAGATAAACAATAGTGATCTGGTTGTTGGAAACTTAAACTTGTTTAATTTAAACAACTATTTCCATCTTAGTATACCTAAATATGACGTTCTACACAGTAAGCACAAAGAGCAAAATGGGTGAGTAGTATTCCAACTCAGGTGGTTGACAGGGTCAAAGTGCATGTAGTAGCTGGCACTCATTTTATGGCAGCATTACTGGACCAGATTTACTTAGATGACGTCAGTGGCTCTGAGCCAGTTTTTCCTTTTAAGAACCACTCTCCATGGGCCTCAGCAGTCCCTGCTGAAACTATTGAGCAGCAGCGCGTACTCTGAAATTCCCTTTCTAGATCAGGTTTAGCTCAGGACACACACATTCTGGACGTCTGCAGGAGAGCAGCTCTTCTACCACGACAGGGGGAAACTGATGCATTGATGCGATTCAGCCACCGGCACCCCATCCGATCACACATTTAATAACTGTATCATTATTCAAACTAACACAGACAAGCTCTTTCATGAGAATAATAATATTGAGCATCATTTCAGTTCAAATTTAGACACAGTTTTACATCATAGTTATATAAGGACTAAGTCTGAAGTTACAAATCAAGTTTCTAACAGGCAGAGACTCTGAAATCCTCCACACAAAAACAAACTATGCTAAAGCTGCAAAAACGGACCAGTAGTGTACGACGTTATGTGCCAAGCAATGACACTGTTCTGTACACTTTTTTTTCCAGCACACCACCTACAAAACACGCAAAATAAAAACTTGAGGTGATTCTGCACCTACCTCTTCCACTGTAGTTTTACTTAAGAAATATAACAAAGTGGAAACTATGCTCACAGATCATTTGCATCCTCACTGCCAGACCACAACACCATTCATTCACATTGATCCATCAGGGGGGTAAGAAGTGAAGAAATTAGCAAAAGCACACGGGCACATAGCTGCAGCCTCTATTCCATCAGAGAGGCGCTTCGAAAGGATGGACTTTTATTCACAGCCAGGCTTCATGCCAGCCACGCAGACACAGACATTTCTAAAAGAAAGATATTCTATGATTATCAGTTTTGTGAGTATTGTAATCTCTAATATACGTTTAGTCATGCAGGTAGTGTTAATAATTTTTTAATTGATAAAAGTGCATCAAAAGATCATATGTATGTATATGTTTTAATTTAATAATTGTCTTCTATCAATATTCTATGCAAAGACAACGAGATTTGCAGTCTGTGCACGCTATTAATACCAAGAAGAAAGAAAAAAAACTGAAATAAAACAAAATTGCCAGAGTAAATTACATCTTCGAAAAAAAATGTGCTACAAAATAGTTATCTGATACAACTTCTGACCAAAATGCTGTTCTTAACAAGAGAAAGAAAGAGGTCTCACTTGGCTCCAAGAAGTAACACAATCCACTTTGTGCTTCACAAAAGCGCATTATTCTGTCCACACTTCATCACAGATAGACTACACTGTGCAGCTCTGCCCTCTGACCCGGACGACGCAGCGAGAAGAAAGCCAACCTGAACAATGAGGATAGATGTCCCTCAGCTCGAACCCTTCTCATTCAGAAATGTATCTGGATCTGCCTCCATGGACAATGATCCAACACGAAATTCAAAATATACATATTTTAAGTATACTTTTATTCATGCATATTTGCCTAAATATTCTATTCTATTCTACGTTCTCCTGGTCATGCTTTAAGTGCATTAAAGTAGACCAAAAAATAAGTTTCAGAGTTTTTTGCTCTTTTTTTTTTTTTTTTTTGGGTCTAAGTTTCTGAGTTGAAGTCCACAGCCAATGCAGGCACAATAAGCTGTTCTTGTACAAATGTTATGCAGGCTTCTCTCCAACAGGTCCACCAGTTGTATAATATAAAATAAAACAAAGCCATTGTTTTTTTTTCCCTTCTTCTTGGTAAGCTGATTTACTGTGACATACGGTTACACCTGACAGCAGTCAAGCTGATTTCCAAACACTAATTGCAAGAATTTAGTGTTCTTTATCAGATTTTCTTTTTTAAGTTGCAAAAATCTGACAGGTTCAGAAAAACCCCTTGCACTCAGAGCATATCATTTAGTCTTTTGCAACTGTTCCTATTTTTCCATGTAAACATGTTTGTAATCTAAATGAAGTATTTAAAAACGGAGCTGACAGGTGACCAAATAGGTTTGCGTGATTTGATGCATCGTTCTCACCTGAACTAATAATCTATAAAAAACAACTTGATTGAATCGCATCAGGTTATCAGAGCTGTGTCAGCAACAAAGGCAGAACAGATAAAGTGTGAAATCCAAAAATATGTAGGAACTCAAAAACTACCTGCCCATATTCAAAATCTCATCTAGTTTTTATGTCTGTATACATCTGCATGATTTATCCACTGATGTGTTACATCTCTTAGACTGTTGCAGAAAATAAACTGAATCCATTTTATTTTAAATCGCATGTTCTTTAGTTTGCTTAGAGTTAGTCTTCCCAGCAAAGTTAAGGGCAAAGGGCATGTGCTAAAAAATTTATGTAAAGCCTTGAAAAGTATTATTCGTCACATCACAACCATATGCTTATGTATTTTGTACAACAAACCAATACACAGTAGCGCATATAACTGTTCCCCTTCCAGCTGGACAGCGATCCTAAATATATAAATCAAAATCACAATGAAATAGCTTAGATCAAAGCCTATTTGTGTCAGAATGGCCCAGTCAAAGTCCAGACCTAAATACAATTACTAATCTGACAGCTGTTCTCAGATGCTCCCCATCCGATCTCAATGATGTTGAACTGAGGTAAAGAAAGACAGGCAAAATATTCATTCCTAGATTTTCACAGGTGGTGGAGACGTACTGCAAAATACATGCAGCTGTAATGACAGTGAGACGTACACATTATCTATTCAGAAGAGCTTTTTTTTTGGTTGTAAAAAAAATTGAAAAAAATATTGTTTCCTTTCTACTTCAGTTTTGTACAACGTTAAGTTGGCCTATCACACAAAACATATTCAGGTTTGTGGCTGTCACCTGGCATAATGTGAAAAAGCTCAAGGAGTAAAATAGCTTTGCAAGACATAATTTTGTATGCATGCATCTGTGTTATAATTTGATAACGCATATGTTTTGTTTTCCTCCAAGATTGTTATTAAGCATTTCCCAAAAGTCTGAGAAAACAATGAGGTACAAAAACTGAAAAATTATAATTGCACCACGGTAATAATACAAAAAAGAGTAGCTAATAAAAGCTGAGCTCTATTAAAAAAGTATTTCTTTATGAAGGAGAAAAGTTGTCCCCAGAGTCCAATGTAAGTGGATGAAATCAGTGTAACGGAGCTGGATTGCAGCTGGACAGGGAGGGGGGCACTCTAGTTTTAGCTGAGCAGGCATTTCCCAAAGCAGAGAAAGGAAAAGGACAACAGTGAAGGAAACCCCAGATTAAAGCGCTATAAACTCCATATAGTCTGGTTTCAGTTCAAATAAGTCGGAACAGGGCGTTTTATAGCTTCAAATAAAAGGAATAGTCGGTTGTAAAAAGGAGGGAGTTGCTGATAAATTTAGTTAAATTTTCTCTCATTAACAACAAACAGGAAAAATCTCGAGAGATCCCATTTTACTACGGTTTCAGAATATTAAAAAAGGGTCACAGAATGTGCAAAGCTGTTAAACTCAGTTGCCCTGTTCAGACGAAGAGGACAGATTTGATATGAAACAATAAGGAGTTTTTTTTTCCCACTGTTCAGTCGGTTTTGTTACTTGCAGTAACAACATGGAGAGCAACACACGGGCGGTTGAGAGATAAATCACAAGCAAGCGTTCAAAAAAAAAAAACACACACACACAGGGACACAAAACAAACAAACAAAAAAAGCGATACTTACACGGGTAAAACTTCGACGGCGATTTTAAAACAGCGCCGTCAGCCGAGCTGAAGCAACAAGTCTCCCCGCCGTGTTTCTTTCTTTCTCCGAGGTGGTCCGAAAATGCTCCCACAACTCCCGGCCGAGCCAACTACGGAGAGAAAAACAGCAACGTTTTCAACCGTCATCTTGTCCCAAAAAAAAAAAAAAAAAAGCTTCAATTCCTCTTGTGTATTTATTTTTTTTATTCGCCCTAAATCCAAAGCGAGTTTTCCCTGCAGCCTGACACGGGTCAAACGCCACCAGAGGCTTTTATAAGGGGCGTAGGATCAGGGCTTCTTTTCAAAAAATGTGAAAAATGTCAAAGATTTTCGCTGCCGTGTCAAAGCCGTGGGCTACAGCAGAGTGTTTAAAGTGAGCACCCTGTTGCAACAGCGGCCATCTATCCCCACCGAGGAAACAAACGACCAAACCTTACTTCACCAGAGGGGATATTTCCTAAATACCTAAATAACATAACATTTTAATACATTGTGCAGTCACTCTAAGACACCTAAACTAACCCTCGGGAGCAGAAGTCTACAACCAGTTTGCATACCTGCAACTACAAATGAAACTTACCTCGTTATTGATATCTCATTTACAAATGTCCCTTTCTTTTGCTAATGTGATGTTAGTGGGTATTTTGAATACTATGTCAAGTTATTCTAGTGTTTCTGGGCCAGCCAGGAAAGGTGTAGGTGAATCGCTTCGCGCACTGACAGAGATGCGAAGAATGTTCGGAATGAGAGCAGGAATGAAATGAACGCAGGGAGCGAGTTTACGCCGGGGCGGAGCGAGAGGTGGCGTCATCCCGGGCCCAGCGGCCAGCAGCCAGCCCGGGCAGTAGGCAGCAGCAGCAGCGGCGAAGCGGCAGCAGCGCAGCGGGGACTGGGAGGAGGAGGAGGCACTAAACATCCCAGGAGCTGACGCCTTCAGGGAACAACAAAAAACTCCGAATTCTTAGCTTCGCAGAATGAAACCAAGCTGCATGCCACGGAGGCAAAGCGAAAAGAAGAACAATACAAACATTGTTTTCTCACTTTTAATCACCGCTTTACAGTTGTAAAGCTGCCCATGCACTGCAATCATTAATACGCTCTCATTTGGACATTCAATAAGGTTATAGATCTTATCTTTTTTTACAGTCAGATAATCTGAGTTGAAATTTTAATATTTAATACATTTTTTTTATGAGAATACACATTTCACCAGGTGCTGCTGAGCCAGGGATATCTACTCTGTTGAACGTTGCATTGGATAGAAATAAAATTAGTTAACTGCAACACAAAATGTGTCGAAAACACCACAGATACTCCCCCATGTCCGATGAAAAGACGCTGCTTTGAAAGTAAAAACTAAATAAATAAAAAAAACGAAAAATTTTTATAACACTTTCTTAAAACACAACAAACACAAAAAACTATCCAAATCCACCTGGCTCTATAAGAAAATATAAGAGCTCATTTTTTATTAACTGCAACTAATTTTTTTTTTTTTTGCTGGTGTCATTTAGCACAAACTCCATTTTAGGACTATTTTAAATGAGCTTGATTCCATTAACGAGAATGACTCCAAACACAGTGCGACAGGAAACAGTGAAAACACACAGCTCCAGTCCTGCCTGAACAAGTTGTTCATCAGAAGCCAGGGTTTTGACACCGATCCCCAAGAAGAAATGCCTGTATGAAGATGGACGACTGCTCCTGTGAGGACATCCATCAACACCGTTTAACGTCTGTCTCTGCATGTTCAGGTTTAAAAGACCACTGCTTTTCCATCCAGCTATCTGCATAGTGAAGTAGTTCCAAATATCAAAGCAACTAATATCATGTCACCCAGAAAAATATTGAACAGTATATTTGGTAAGACACTGAAGAAGAATGTAAAAGTGCAGCTGGAGCCAAAACTGGCAATTTGTCAACTAGTGTTGCTTAGAAGCAGTGCAGTGTTCTTAGACTTCAAGGTTCTTGTGAAGTTGTGTTGGTTCACGGTGGAACACTTTGTGATTTTTATATCTTAAAAGGTGCTGCATAAATTACATTTTATTTACTTACTATATTCACATGTGTCCAGTGTCAGAAGAGGGGACGTGTAAGAGGATCTGAGTCATTTTCAGTGTCATCGCATCCTGGAGGGACAGAATTTGCTAGATTGTTTCACCAAATGATAACTGCTAAACTGTTAAAAGAAATGAAATCTTCCTGTTTGCAGTGGCTGTATTAAATCTGATCATTCTCACAAATAGTAAAGAAGAACAGTGACTTTCTGTTTAGTCAGAAAGCGGTAGTGTGGTGTACAGTATGCTCTTGTTGTGTAAGTTGCATCAACTAATTTATGAGACCAGAGACCAATGAGTAAAAGTGAAAAATCTGTTGAGGATGTCTGCTGCTGATGTCTAAATGTGTTCTTAAAGTTTTTAGTGCTCATTAAACCCAGAGTTGTTCTCGTCGTTAAGATTAAATATGGACAGGAAAATAGGAAAAAAATAATAATTTGGGGGCTGAATGTGAGTGATGACTGGCTAAGCTTAAATCGCCAAAAAAAAAGACATCCTGGACGTCTGGTGTTTGGAGAAACTCACAGTTTTCATTTTACAATTTATTACATTTCAACTGGAGATACCCTGAACAAGTTAATTTACTTGGAGTGAACAAACTTCTCCTCTTTCAAAGGAATACGGGAACCAAACTTTTCACATTGATTACTTTTCAATAGGTTGTTCTAACTCAACTTTAAAACCCTTGTCATTATTAACTGCAGCCACTCCTGGATTGGCTGCTTTGCAACGCCAGACAACAATATGTCAAGTCCAACTGTGCAGAGGTATTTTTTTTAGCTTGTTTCAAACAGTTTTGATATGTTTTACAAAAAAACAATCTGTGAATCGGCGAGTTAATAATCTGGAGGCATGTTTCACAGAAAAATCTGCATGTAGGTGAATCTGAACTGAAGCACAGGCAATCAAACACGGCAATGACAGAAGTTAATTTAATGACTGCGTGTTAGCGTATGAACAATTCTGTTCAAACCAAATCACTTCCCCCATCAGTTATTTTTACTGAATCTCACAAACCATTAGCAATTAGTAAATTATAAAGAATGACTTAGCTGAGCAAAAACAGACCCAGATGTATTTTATATCATATAAACTAACCATTTACTGTCAAACACATACTTACACTTACTTTACAATATGTCATATTACCATAATTAACTTTTGTTTTAACCCCATTTCCAAACAATGAGTTATCATAGTAATAAAAAAGATAACTCTTCATTGCCTTTCATATCTGTGTGTATAACCCAACAAAATGCCTCAATTTTTACTGTGACTCTCAATATTCACTCAATTTCACACTGAGAAAAATATGTCAGAGAAATCTAATTTGAAAGCCAATTTGGGGCATCATAGATAACTACACCTGGATTATTAAATACACGCTTCACAGAACTTTACTCATCTGTTCTGAACCAGGAAAGTAGTAGTGTGTCTATTGCTCCCCCTGCCCCCCATTCCTGTTACTGGGCTTGAAAAGGCTGGTCTGTGCTGCTGCAATGCTTTGATTTGACCCTGCTCCGTCAAAAAAGGAGAAGGTAATGGTGCAATAGAATTAGTCTGATCTTGTTCACTTCACTCACATATGCCCTGCTGCTGCCACATTCTGGCCTGGTCTGGTTCAGCCTGGCCTGCAACCTCCTCTAATCAGATCGCCGTGTAAGGCCAGGTGCTCTCCTGGCTCTCCGCTTAGACTGCTCAGCCAGCCACACTGATTCACTTTATTCAGAGATAAGAGAGAGACTAGTGAGGGCCACTTACAGGTTAAACGAAAAGGAATGGGCCAGCCCACCGCTCAGCCGATGCAGCTTCTCCTCTTTCTATATATTTATGTTGCACTCGTGTTGTTTAATGTGTTTATTCTTTATGTGTCAAAGCACATAAAGAAAATGTGTTTTATGACACAAGGCTACATTCACTTTTTATTTACTGATCTTACCTGGCTAATACATTTTCACATTCCTAATTACAATTTTTATTTATTTATTTATTTATTATTTTTATTTTATGCAAGTCATTTAAATAGAATAGGATATTCTAACCCCAGTAATGTTTTAAAATGAAATCATGTACTGGAGAAAGCCTCCAGTTTGATGTAGGAGAGTGAACTGTAACTGATCAGCGTTTTCAGAAGTGAGCCAACTGTTGAAAATGGGCAAGCTTTGCAGGGTTTTCTTGTGAATCTGCATGGTTTCAAAAATGAAAATGAAAGCAGTCAAAGGCAGTAAACATGATTGGGCATATGCAGTAAAATACAGTGGGGATGAGAGTTTCCATGGTGACACAATAACCCAGTTTTTGTGTCCACTTTTTTCATATCAGGGTCTCTTTCCATCACCCCTTAAAGTGGCAGAATGATCTTAAAGCACTGGTTGCAGACTAAATAAGGTGTGAGGAGAGCATCGTCTTATAAGCAAATATCAATCAAAACATGCTTGTGGATGTGTAAGGGGAAAAAAAATAAAGTTGAAAGTAAAAACAAGATGCGCTGGCAGTAAGACTTGATCCTCTCTCAGGATGATGATGCCAAAAATTGAAAACAACAATCTGAACACTGTTACAGCTAAAAGTCTCTGAACTGCTGCACAGATAATTACTGGGTCAAAATCCAAAAGCCTCACTTTTAAACCATCTTTACTTATAGACCAGTAGTTGCTCAGAACTCTACTGAATTTAATTATCTTCCTTTTTGGATCAAAAGACCTCAGCTGCTGAATCATTCTCTAGTTTGATGGCCACAGTGCTCTGGTTTCCATGGTTATCTGCTGTGGTCAAAGGGAACACAGCCTCTGAAAGTTAAAATACTGCTATATCACTAATTGAGCTTTCTTTTAAAAGCATAGCTATACCTATTCCATTGATGCTTCTTGACTTTGGTCACTTTAACTCATTATTTTCCTATATTACTCTGCCAAATGGCTATATGACTCAAGTCAAACATCTCAACAGATTGCGAAAGAGCAAATATATTATTTTAGTCAAAAAGCTATGAATATTGAAATGTTTAAAACATGCAACTTAAATAATTCCCAATCAGTATTTACCTTTTTTATTTTTATTGTTTTCAAAAGAGACATTAGTTTTTTAAAACCCTGTGAAGAAACAAAGGGTTTTTGTAACCATCTAACATGTTATCTGGATCCTCAATGTCTAACGGGGTGTTGTTCCAAATCAGACACTGACTATACCAAAAAGTGATTTTAATTAGGAATATGATGAACAGATGTGTATCTGCTTATTTGCAGCAAAGAAAATTTATGAAGTTTGCACTTATACACAAACTCTAGGTGAGCAACAAGGAAAGTAAAGCTTTGAAGAGGATATGTGTAGTCAAAGTAAAATCAACCAATGTCTATTTTCATGTCATTCAACTGAAGTGAAAACAGAAACAAAGCAGAATTAATAGAGATAAGAATTAAGGAACACAAATAACAAAGCCCAAAACAAACTCAAATTACCAAAGACCCTAACACTTCAGCTACAGATGATATATTCCAGGTTCTGATCCAAGAAAGGGGTGTCAAATCGAACAGTCTAATTGTATCAGTATTTTTGCTTCCCACACCATAAGTGTGGTCAATATCTGCTCTCTGTGTCATTCCGTTTTTATTTACCCTTAACTTAATTTCTGAAAGCAACCAGCATTTGAGGTTGGAGTACGTTACAGGTCTATAAACTTGTGACTTGTTACTTAAAGTAATTTCTTACATTTTTCGTAGACTGGCATAAAATGGTATTTATGCACCATCAAACCATTGTTTTCTTTGTCATGTTTTGTGAATTTAGCCAAATTTAGCCAAAAGAAATGGGAATAGTTTGTGTCCTTCCTTGCAAGGAAGCATGCCTATATATATAATTTACAACTAGTTCTTTGTTGACGTGTCTGTTTGGCCTTTTTGGCAGAGGTTTTTCTCCTTTCAAAAACAATAGTGAGAAAATCTGTAGAAATGAAGGCGAGACTGACAGAAAATTCACCTGATAGATAGTTGTACAGGACTAATGTCTTGCTTTTTTATTCAATAAATGACAAAACCAGATATCCACTTAGTATTATCTATAAATGACTAGTACATGGTTTTCCACAAAGAAACATGCAATATTATCTGCTCAGTTTGGTAGAACTTCCAATATCTCAACATTGCAGATTTGCTAAGTTATTATTATTATTATTTTTTTTTTTAGAACAAGGTGATTTATTATTGTACTTATCAAAGCAGACCCAGAGACAAAATGTTGAGGAATGCAAGACCAAACTAAATTTATTAAAGCTTTTCATTTCGAGTTTAATTCCAATGTGAGAGAAAATATTTGTCTTCATTTGAAAAAATACTCTGAAGGTCAACTATTTTGTTGAACTGATTCTCAGTTGTACCAACTGCAGTCATCAACGATGCTCCAACCGTTAAAGAATTGTATTATTTTGATAACCTAAAGAAAGTTTTTGAAAAGCCTGTCATCCCTATGAATAAAAGAAAAACAAAAGATCACCCTGTTCTACTGAGCAGCTGAAATCAGGAAGAAATAGGAAAGCATTTCTCTTTCAGATCAACAGCAATCGGTTCTTCAGCTCACAGTCAAAAACTGTTTCTAGTCTCACGTTTCTAAATAGGAGCTCACCCAACATTTCAACACCTAATTTATAGTTGTGAGTTTTTATCAAATGACAAAGTCACCATAAAACCAAAACACCAAATTGCATCAGATATTACATACCACGTGTACTAGCACACAGGAGTATGCAGTCGCAAAACGGATAGTGGAGGAGTGATTGAAAAATGTGTCACTCGATGGAATTATGTTAAATCCTAATAAACACTGCACTCCCTGTTTTTTATCACAGTTAAACAGTTTGCATACATGGTTGATACCTACAAATCTCTTTATCTCATTTCAATGGTGCTGCCAATGGGCTGCAGACATTAAAGGCAGATTGTTGCATAACCAATGTTTGAAATGTGATTATGACCAGATGTGCACTCCGATTGTATCTCAGGCAGAGGATTTTTTGATATCACACAGATGCATGTTTCCTTTTTATTTTTTTCTTCTTTTTTTATGTTGTGCTTCACAAAACAACTAACACTATTGTCAAATTTCTCCCATCTGGCACAAAAAAAAGCTTTTGGGCTCCAAAATTATGACACACACACAAAAAAATGTTCCCTACATATTTTTTTTTTTATTCTGGTGTGTGTATATTTTTAAAAAGGGGTGCTGATTTTCTCTGGAGATTTTCAAAATCCACAAACCTGCACTTACACGTCCACACAGAGACATGATAACAGCGGAAAACATGGATAATTTTTGTGAAATATTCCCGTTCTGTTGCCTTAGCACAAATCAATAACAAGCACATGCGAGCTCCAAACCTTTAATAGACACTCATCCCCAGTTTCGGCTCTGCCAAGTATACACTTTTTCAGGGTGTTTTTCTTAACTGCTTGCTGAACCGCTGTTGTCCTATAAAAAGGCCAGCGAGAGACTGTGGTCTTAGTAGGTGCAGAGAGGCTTATTAGATATGAATACAGTGGTATATAAAGGCAGATACAGGGCTGTAATTACACCTAATGGCTGGAAATGCTCCTGTTCAAGACATCTTGGTGTATGATGTCTGATTATGGGTGATCATTTTCTGCTTTTTGGTGAAAAAAGCGCAGCATCCAGGTACTGGGCGCCACAGATGATAGAGGTTCAGAACAATAGGCTATTGAAATGCATTGTCACAATCCAAGCTTAAATGTCAGAGGAGGAGGCTGGCAAGACAACCTGGACTTAGTTCATGTGAACACCTACAATCGAAATTAGGGGCACCGAACTGGGAGTGATTCTGACATAAACTGTACAACTTTAAAATTATACGACTTTGTATTTTGTGTTTTTATAAACGATTATGTAAAAAAAAAACAGCTTACTTCCTTTATAGCTTAAAATCAGACATAATGCCAATTTATTCATTCACTTTAAATTAAACTTCTTCAGAAAAAATCTAAAAAAAAAGGGTTTCTTTCTCCTAGAATCATTGCATATTTTGTGTTGAAGATTTATTCTAGTCTGTTGAAAATATATATGAATACTTTAATAAAACAAGACAGAAAGCATTCTCCAGCTGCCAGTAATCAGATTTATCCCCAGCTGCCATCCTTTTATTTTTATTTTTTCCAACAATGAAGACCTGGAAAGAGGGCACAAAACATCAATCACACAGGAATAAAACATCTTAAATCCTTTTCAGTGATACAATAAGAAAAACTAACTAAAGAGGGAGAAAGAGAACGAGACGTGTGAAAAGTGTTAAATATTAGGATAAGAAAGTTGTCAAGGTTGAACAATGGAAAAAAAACAAGACTTAATTTTCTAAGGAAAATGGATACATAACACACTATAACTGCTCAAGGCTCTTAGAATTGATTTGAAATATCACTGGAATAATAATACTCAAACCGAATAAAAGGATTTAATGACTTTCCTTCAATTCCTGAGTCATTTTGAATGAAAAAACACTATTGATTCTGCACAGGTGTGCAGTGTATCAGATAGTCAAATAGTGTGACATCATAAGTCGGCAAGTCTAATAAATCTAACTACCAACAACACCAACACAGTGGTTAAGGAGTATTTGTGCCACGTTTGGTGCTTGTGTCACCATTTTAATGGTTGATTCAGTTACCTGATCCACTGATAAAGGTGTTCAGAAGTAAAAGCAATAGGTGAGAGAAGTGGAAAAAAATAATAAAGCTTCCATGTTAGTGTAATTTTGATTTCCAAAGTTTGCTGTTTGGCATCAGGGGAGCTGAAAGCCTCCAGAGATGTAAGACATAAGACGTGTAACAAAGGTCAGGAACTGAAACTCTGTACATGGACATTTAACCACTCCACCACTTTCATTTTTTATTTTTATTTTTTACAGTCTTGAACTCAGCTGGTATACCTCCAGTTGGATTTAATTAAATTATTTAATTAAAAAAAAAGAGTTTTACTTCTTAATACACAATAAATATTTTAACTTAGGCTTCATGCAAACAAACCTAAATATGACGCATCGCATCAGGACCACAATATGTAAACAGTTTTGAGTAACTCTAGAATACTCTATCTCCAAAAGGAGACCTCTTTACAAAGGCTCTGCAGAGATCATTCACCTTCTGAGTTTTTTTTGTTTTTTTATGAGTATTTTTGACAGCAGAATTTCTACCTGAACTAATCCTGAGAGTGAGACATTTCTTTAACCACTAAACCATGATGAGCAGCTAGGAAGTCATTATGCAAAATGCAAATCAGGTCAGGATGTCAGTAGAAATTACCTCATTTAACCCTCAATGGATTATGACATACTTGGGTAAAAAAAAAGAAGGAAAAATTACATTTAATCAGTGTTCTTCTGCTATTGAAAAAAAAGTATTAATTCAGCCTTTTACAGACTTATATTGTGTGCCCTGTTGTTTCACTCTTTGAAATATCATTATGAGCTGCATTAACACTGAGCTCTTTATCCAACCACATAAATAAAACACACAGAAGAAAAACATCTTGTGTAATCGTATCAAAAGATTTGGAATAGGTCTCCTAAAATATTCTTTTTGGCCCATCACTGTAATATCTATTCTCCTTATTCACCCACTTGAATTAATAATCTTGAAAAATAATTTAATGGAAGGAAGGGTAGACGTGCCACCCTCTCATCTATTGTTTTCATCTACGAGTCCCATTTTTCCGACTGCTGCATCCGTCCTTGTGGAAAGCCTCTTTGGCTGATATAAATCAGAGCACATCAGTAGGCTGAAAAAGAAAACCGGACTTCTTTCAGTTAATTCCAACATCAGGCTGCATCTGCGGCTACACACGTTCACATACATGTTGAATTTTATAAGCAAACCCCCACAGGAGACGTTAAAACGATCTTTGAACAGAAAATGAGAAAATGCGGTGATGTTTTCATGATTCTGACCTGATTTTCCATAGGAAAAAAAAATGCAAGTAATTAAAAATCACATTGCGTAGAGAAAGTTCACCTCTCTCAGATTTACAGACGATTAAATAGCGTTATTCTATACACGGTTTAATTATTAAAATCCTTTAGAAAAACACTATGTGAAACAGTTAAAATATGTTTCAATTAGTCGATGCAGTGGAAAATATTCCCAGAATTTAGTATCATTTATCAGCTTTTTTTTTTATATATAATTTAGTTCAGAAATATAATTGCATTATTAAGAAAAGCTATATTTCATTCCACTTTGAAAACTGGTAAATGACAAGTATGTGGAATGCAATTAAAGTAATAATCCGTGACATTTTTATCTAAATTGATTTTCACGTCCTCATTTCGAGTCCATTTACCAGAAATATGGTTTTTTTTAATAGCTTTTCTATACAACTATGTACAGCACATAATGCACAGCAATTATTTGTCTTTCTGCCTACCTATATGGAGAAAATGATCAAAATTGAAATGATAACATCCCGGCACTAAAGCAACAATGCACAAGACTGAAGAGCATTTTTTCTACCTTGTTCGGCGTGCTGCAGAGGCATGATTTGAGCAGGTTGATGGAATTTCTTTTTTTTTTTTTGCTTCAGGCGCCATGTAGAAATTTGAAGGACTTTGGTTGTGTTGAAGGCTGTCATGTTTGTCCTTCTTGATTAGATTTTAAAAATGCAATTACAGCTATGTGTGTGAGGTTCCCAGCACCAGCTGAATCCAGGAGACATGTCCAAAAACATTTTATTTTATTTTATTTTAACTTCTTCAAGGATCCTGAGCTGCATTTTTCCACTTAATAAATTCACATTGACAGTCGTCCAGTGCTGAGTTATGGAATTGCAGAACAATTTGTGGAACCACAGATGCAAAAGGAAGATGAGCTTAATTCAAAAAGCCTCCTGAGAAAAGGAAGAAACATAAATCTTGGGGGAGTGGAACCATAAAGTATCTAATCAATTGAGAAAAAAACAGATGTTTTTTTTAAGTGCAAATTAGTATTTTTAATTTCTTTTGTTTTGCCAAAATTGCCGTTGAAATAAAAAAAACATCTGTCATCCTAATAAAAAAGAGAAAACAGGAAATAGACACAACATTGTATAGCAATTCTGCAATTTATTGGAGCTTAAAATAGATTTCATAGTTTTGTATAACAGACTTGTAAGTAAACAAACTTAATCATTAGTAATATGTTGCCTTTTCATTCAAATACCTGAAATAATTTTGATTTTCTTTGTAATCTTTTCCTTTTTGTTGCCAATTTGGAACCAAAAGAAAAAAAGACAAACAAGGACATTTTCCACCCTCTTGAGATTCTTTCAGTTCTTGTTGCAAATTTACTCAGTTGAACATGAGCATGAGTAAACAGCTGGGTCTTGCAAAACTGTACAAAAAAATGTAAAGAAATAAAAGAAGGAAAATAGAATCTCATTGAGAAGGCATGCAAAACAACACATTTTCAAGAAATCGCACTTGTTAGAATGACATGTAAAATATGTTAATAAATTTGACATAAAGTCATAAAAAAGAGGGAAATGGGAGAAATAAATTAAATAATCTGCCAATAATTTTATTGCAGTCACAGAAGTACAACCAACCAAATCATTCATTTGGGTAAAAAAAAAAAAAAAAAATTAAAACATAAAAGATCATCTTTTGCACTATGCCCTCTGTTGTTTGTGATTTCTTCAATACAAAGACCATATTGTTGTCAAAATGATCGTTTAAATGTTAAAAATTCCTAGACTAAGATGGATGCGGATGAGAAGAATCAGACAATCTCAGTTTTAATTTTCCTTTCTAGTAAGTAGCTTTAGCATTGGCCTATTTGTGCAGCTGTTTCTGCCGTCGAACCAGCAGAAGCAGCAGCTGCACTCTTAAAGACAGCGAGCACAGCTCCACTTATATGTCAGCAGGTTAAATGCAGCAGGCAGAACGGAGGCGCTGAATGACCCCACTCATGATGTTCCTGTGTGGCAACATGAGAGCGAGAGGTTCTGTGCTGGTCCTTTTGTCCAGTTTCCTCTAGTTTCTGTTTGTTCATATTCTGCACGGTAAAGCCAGAAGTTTGCACTCACAGAATTGTGTAGTGTTCAGAATGGAGGAGAATGGTGAAATGACAGCTGCTTTTTGACTTTCAGCCGAACATTTGCATTGTTTGTTAACTCTGGCAGCGCTTTGTGTCTCCTCTGACTGATGAATTGTTTTTAAATGCAGGGTGATTTGCGTAAAAGTGCAAAAATAATGACATTTTTATTTTTAGATTTATCACTATCCAGCTTTTCCAGTTTTTTCATCAACTTTCACAGCTTCTGTAATTTCAATGCAATTTTCAGACTCTGATTGCTCCTTTGCTTGAAGGTTAATCATAGTTACTGTGCGGCCTGTTTTCTCTTCTCCTTTACTCTTTATGCATTTAAAGAAAAAGTCATTTATTGAACAAGAAAAAAGAGATGGACGAGTTGTGAGAGGTCAGTAAACAGATTAGACTCTGCAGAGGTAAACACAACAAAGCAAACCTATCTCTGCCTCTGCTGGACATTTTGCAAAAATATGAAAACAAACCATTTGTTTTGGTGAAAATTAATCTTTTTTATTTTATGATTTAACCATCTCAAAAAAACTTTTGTTGTTGTTCATCAAAGACCTGTTTAGCATTTTTGATAACACATATCAGGCAAATAGTACAAATAATAGATTTATAAGAAATATCTAAAGATTAAATAAAACTCATGGAAAACACATTCTAAATTACCTACCATCAACATGACAGAATAACAGAATATAATTTTCTAATACTCCTGTTTTTATTGTGTGTTTGCATGCATGTGTGTGATTAAGTGTGTGCGCGCGGGTGTGCGTATGTGTGTGTGCGTGTGTGTGTGTGTGTGTGTGTGTGTGTGTGTGTGTGTGTGTGTGTGTGCATGAATTACTAATGTTAAAACCCCCAAAAAGTTGAACATTTTAAGGGATTAGTAGTCCAGAAATTTATTTAAATCACTGATCCGTTCCCATATCTCAGACAGAATTTATGACATTTTTTTGCAAATTTCTCTTTAATAAATCTAAAATCTAAAATCTAAATTATTTATTTGTATAGCACATTTCAGCAGCAAGGCATTTGCTATATAAATAAATATAAATATAGGTTTTGCATTTATTCCCCCTTCCTTCCGCTACCCCTAAATTAAATTCAGGTCGACGATCAGAGACTCTGCTGAGTCTCTGATTTTGCAACAATCCCTGCTCCTTGCATGTAGCAACATTATGTCAGTTTTTAACTTTACAGCACGATGAATGTAGCAACTGTGGAGAGCCAAAAATAACTTTAAAGGAGCTGCTGAGATCCACATGGTCAGGTGGGAGAGTCTAGACACTGGACAACTATTTGTCTTGGACATTCCAACTCTGGTATTTTGGGAGCAGAGACAAGCATTTAGCTTTTATGGAAAGAAAGTCAATAAGTTAAATCCAAAGTTTGCAACAGCAAACGTGAAGGAAGGCGCTCTGGTGGGATGAAATCTAAGCTAATTATTTTGGCCTACATACCAAACATAGAGTGTAATAGGAAACTAAGACTGCACTTTATACAAATGAACACAATATCCCCAGCCTGAAAGGGGGTGGCAGCATCATGTAGTGGGGATAATTTTCTCCAACAGGGACAAGGAAGCTGATCATTGATTGGCTGGAGGATGAGTGAAGTTAGCAACATGAATCCTGAGAGAAAACCTTTTAAAGGCTGCAAACAACCTGAAACTTCAGAAATATGCGGTCAGAGCAACATAGGGCAGCTTAAGTGTGAAAATAGCTTCAGATATGAATCCAAGCAGCAGAACACCAAAATTGCTGTTCACAGATACTCCCCATTGAATAAAACTGAAAATGGCAAAGAATGATGGACAATCAACAGATGTAATCCAAAACATCTGCAGCTGTAATAAAAGGTGGTTCTTTAAACCACTGACTCAGGTGGTGGTGAATAAAAATTCAGGTCTTGCTTTTCAGAATTTTCTTTGTAAAAACTACGTTTTATCTTCCTTTCATTTCAGAAATATGTGCTTTTTATGTCAATAAAATCCCACAAAAATGCACTGAAATTTGCATTTTTGTTATGTGACAAAATGTGAAAAATCTCAAGAGGTGTGAATACTCTTGTTTGCTGCACTCTATCTGTACATCTTTATAACAATTGTACTTTTGCACAGATTACTCTTTTCAATCAATTTTACTTTCACAAAATGGCTCATTGTGGGCAGGAGAACGTTGTTGCTCAAACAGCAAATCAGCATAGTGACAAGCTTCCTCTGCACGTGATGTAGGTAGAAAATATGGTGGGACGTGATGGAATTTAATATGAAAACTCTAATGTAAAAATAAGAAAAAATTTAGACACAAAATGTCCTGTTTTGCTCATAAATTAGCAACATAATCGGCATCAGTTCCTGTTCGGTCCAATTTTGTACATAAAAGAAAAGACACATTAACAAACCTACTTTTATTACAGAATCAGATGCCTGAATTATTATTATTACTTAAGTTTTATTCTTCTGTATTTAAACATACATTTCTAAGGAAACATTTCTTTCTGGTCGTAAACTGTCTCCTGTGCTCAAACTTTTAAAATCAAAGGAAGTGTTGTGCTTCAAACTGATCTCAAGATGTAAAACGAAGGGATTACTTTTATTTTTCAAAATATTTTTTTGTAGTGAAATAAAAGGAGAAACTATTATTTAGAAAAAATATCTAAAAATTCTAAGAATTATTTTTATGGAATAAAAATAATTCAAACAGTTTTGATAAGTTCATTTAAGATTAATTTCCTTCACAGCAATTTTGTTTTTATGATAATTATTGTTTTAATTTTTGTTTTTGAGAAATTGACGATCTGATGTCTATGTTGTCAAGATAGCGCCGTTTTCATTTTCAATTATGCATCACAGCGCCCCCTTCTGGTATAGAGTTAAGTAAGATTTCCTGCAGACCAGTGAATTATTTCTGACGTTTCATGCTGAAAAAACGTCAGTTCCACATTGATCTGTGTGCTAAATAATCAAATAAAAATGAGCAGACGCAAATAAAAGGAAAATAAATCCAATTTTGAATAATTCATTTTCCTTTCTGCGAAAAAATTAAGAACATTTTCATTCATATAGCCAATCATCTGTTTTCAAAGTCAAGGACCTTTTTTCTACGAACGATACAAAAGTGTCTTTATATGCTGTGGAAAGTCAGTGAAGGTTCAACCCTTGGAGTGTCTTGTGCATTTCTGAACAGTGTTCAAAACATAAGTGGATTTTGATTTTAAGTTGTTTTCTTTTGTTGTTTTGTTAAAATAAAAAAGACAGACAAAAACTTATAATATTATCACTTTTATTATCCAGTTTTTACTTGTCTCACTGGTACATCTTTTCTAACTACACATTGTCCTTATTTTTTTGCTCATTATGTTCAGAGTTTTGTGTAAATTTGTTAGACCAAGTGACTGCAGGCGAGGAATCCGGAAAGCACACGATTTTTGACATTGATTTGTTTTTGTTTTTTTTAATTGATGGATGAAGAATTGTCTTGTTAATTTTGGTCAAGGAAAAAATATATAACAGCCTAAGCTGCTAAATATAATGTCATCTGATAAAAAGTGCCACCATGTGATGTACAACACTAGATCAGAGCAGCCCAACAAAATCATCCATACAATGATGATGAAGACATGAACAGATTACTTACAGACAGTTTAACATCTCTATAAAACCAAATTATCAGCAATGAGAAATAATGACGCTTAAGCTGTAACTCGCTGTCCTGGGAGCCACATCTCTTCTTCGTCAGCTTCTAAATGTAGGAGGCAAAAAATATGTACACAATTCAACAGAGAATGTACACTGTTAAATGTTTAGTTTTATTTTGTAAACTAAATAGATACATAAAGAATTGGGGTCTTTTTTGTTTGTTTTTTTTTTTAGAACGTCTTATAATAAAAAAGTAATTTTATAAACTTTCACTCTTGTGAAAATGTGTGTCAAATACATTACAGCTTTTAGAATTAAATGGTCAATTATTAATTGAGGTCTTACAAAGATGGATATGTATGTTTATGAATTGCTATTTATGACAACCATTAGGTATAGATTAAGCGATTTAAATAACTGAGGCAAATGACGTGTCATGAATTTATTGTTCTGCCATTTGGTGCTTTTGCCATCAAGCATCAAGTCAGTGTGAAGAACAAAGACTCTTGAGTTGTAATGAGTTGATCATTAGTGATCACTGAACATTTCGATTTTAAAAACAAATGCAATAAAAAAATATGGTTGTTTCTGTAGTATGCAAGATAGTTAGCAAACAGCAAAGGACTATGTAGTCACAAACATTGCTAGGGGGTTTTGCCACTGATTTAATGAGAAACAAACCATCAGAACAGCATAAAATCAAAAGTTTAGGGTTAGTGAGGAACACCTCAGTTTCCAAGTTTGAAATTCTGACTTAAGAAGGTTCTTCAGTTGAATTCTCCAGCTTTAAATTTTGGTATCAGTTTCTGGAGGGTAATTGCAAACAATTAAACTGGTAGTCAGCACCAAACAGCCAACATAGGCCTTTTGTTTACATTGTTGCATTATTAGAAACTTCTCAAAGTGAAGAGAATGGAGGGGTTGGGGGGGATAATTAAGAACTCCTTGCAGGCGGTGTTATTTGGAGCTGGACAGTAATTATAAAAAGGTGTGAGAAGCTCTGGTTTAGAACAAGTCACACCTTGTGAGTGTCAAAGTTTCAAGTCATGCTAAGTTAGCATAAGCAGCTTCCTCAGACAAATCAAGGACTGATAAAACACTGGAAACACAGAAGCCACGCATCAGACATGATTTTAGATAAACCAAACTCCACAGTTTGTCACTCGGATCAGACTCTGCGACAGTGAAGTGTTCACAGCACAAACCATGTGGCCATGCAGGGAATCACCTTCAAAACGTAATTTCTCCTAACCATCCGTGAGCTTCAAATGCTTCACAAAAGTCGTCAGCTGAGTGATAAAAGAAGAGAAACAGGAGCTGAAACACTGACACCGAAATAAGGACAACAATAAAACGCCTGAATGCACACAAGAATTTAATGTTTATGCAAGCATGATATCGACTTTCACAATGAGCCAATGACGTACAGATTCATTTGCATTAAAGATGTATAAATTATATTTTATACGAGTCCAGTTTGCACGCTGAAAAAAAAGTTCTTTGGCATTTTGAAACACTGACGTTTTCCTCTTGAACAGTAAACAAGACATTCAGTTGCAGGTTCAAAATATTATAAAGCTCATAGCGAAACATAAAGTTTTACCACGTTGTAAACACTTTAGAAGATGTGTTGCATGTAAGCAATCATTTTCAAATAAATCTCTACATGTGAAACTAAATCTAAAGTGCCCTGTGAGCATCATTAGACTGCGTACTTTTATAGGAAGCAGCTGGTTGGTTCCAGTCAGAGAGGTTCGCAGTTGATTATCCAACAACGTGCTTTGAAATTAAAAAAAAAAAAAGGCAAACACATTCAAACACTTTACAGCATGCGTTCAGATTAAAGTAAATCTGACCATATTAAACACAAGGGGGTTGCTAAAAATGGTAATCAAAAATAAAATAGGTGAAAAAACTTGAGGTTGAATGTCTGTTGTCCGGCTGCTATCTTCTGAGGCACCAGTAGATGGCAGCAAAATAAAGCAAAACACTCCCCAAAGTTAAGGACAGTGGTAGACTCTTTGGTGTTATTCATGGAAAACTAATATGAATGAAAACAAGTTATAAAATCAAACAGAGAATTACCACAGTGTCAGTAAAACGCAGCTCTGCCAGCATCTCGAAATAATACGTTTATTAAGAATAAAGCTGCGATGGCTGCGAACACGAGAGAGGACTTTTTGTCTAAGGTGACAGTTTATCGCTACGTGGACAAAATAATTCTCCAAAATAAAGTGCATAGAGCTCATGAGTCATATCTCTAACCACAAGACTCACAGGATTTCAGGAACAGCTATTGGCTAGGGCAAATCTACAGTAACGGTGATTAGGCTAAGTCAGTCCAATGACTACAATCTACTGATTCTGATTTCAAACCATTTAATGCATTCGCTCACCTCATAGCTGATCAGTTTTATCCTCTTTGGCTGATGCACAGACGCATCCAATGCTTTTACAAATGAGTAAACGTCAAAATCCTGCTTCCATGCATGTACAAGTAATGATAGCATTTCAATCAGTGTGCACCCGGTCCACCAATTTAGTGGTAAGATGGAGAAATGTTCGAAATTAAAACAGGTTTTTTTTTTTTGCCCGTTGACAAACTAGATGAGCCTGTGCCCGATCTGCTCTTGCAGCCAAAGCAGCGCGGGTTGCAAGGCGCTCGGCTCATCGGGAACAGTCTCAGTGTGCATCTGCAGCAGAACCTCTTGCAAAACAAACAACAGGGGTAAGCTCATGCTCAGTAGCTCGTACAGTAACATGTAGTCATGGGCGTTGTCTCTCAGGTGGCCAGCGAGGGCCTGTGCTGCGCTGCGAGTGCGGTGAGACAGATACCAGGGGGCGTTACAGACGGCGCGCGTCACACTCAGCGACCAGTTCAGCTTTTTCTTTATGAACGAAGTGCAGGTACCTGCCGCAGGCGGGCTCTCCAGCTCTGCTGAGCTGCTGGGCTGGGAACTCTCTCCTTCTGCAGCAATTTGATCCTGAGCTCGATTCCGATTCTGAGCGAGGACGACGTACACAGATGTTGGGTCATTTTACCACTCTAATGTTAAAAAAAAACATAAAATAAAAATTGATTAACGTTGTACTCACTGGAGGTAGAGAAAAAGTCCTTCGCAGATTGTTGCGGTGATGAAAATGAAGTTTGCAGTATAGTTTCCCTGCAAAAGTAAAAAAAAAAAAATGTAGAAAGATTGTTAAAGAAAGTTGGTCATGATCAACATGAAAAAATGCACAGAGTCAGGTACCTTCTTCTGAGTTGAATGCGTGCGCTCCCTGTGAGAGAGAACATCTGCAGGTGGAACACCGGAAACATTCCCGGTGGAAGTAGAACCCCTCGGCACAGACCCTCTCAACCATGTAAACGCGCTTGGAGCAAGAGTAGCACTTGTCAGCCGACTGGCAAAAAGCCCTTCTTATAGAGCTTCCCTGGAAAACAGAAGCAACCAATTATTTCACATCATTTGAGCCACTAATATACATGTTAAAAGAAGAAACGTCGGCCGTCAGAGGATGCTCCATGGCTCTGCAGGGTTCAGATCTGATGCTGACGTGAATTTCTGGATTGTAGCTGATGGAGGTGCTTCTCTCCAACATCTGGCTGTTCAGTTAAACAGGGCCGTTTGGGTGGAGCACAAAAACCCACAAAGTGCCACCACACGCTTCTCCTCTGAGGGCTGCTTGTAATTAAAAACACGGGGAGCTGGAAGAGCACTTAAAACAAGCTCTCGAAGAAAAGCAAATTTTTTACATGTAATTTTTATATGAAAATTATAAAATAGCAGTCATGCAGACACACCAATGCTTCTATTTAAACATGCAACACTGCTTATCTCGAGATTATACGTTTTTTTTTGTTTGTTTGTTTGTTTGTTTTAGGAATGTAAACACTGGGAACACACACTGCGTGGAAATACATACGAGTGAATAAAATTAAGTCATAAGTGAGAAAACAAGCACATGCATGCAGGCGTTCAAAACAAGCACGGCTTCACACAATTTGCGATAGTCACCTTGAGAACGTCAGGACTGTCGCCTGAGAACAGTCCGCTAAGGTGAACAGCTTTTTCCTTTATGCTCTTTGTCTGAAACTCCCTAACTTGTTGGGTTTGAGCTTTTTTCTACAAGATAACAAAGGGAAAATCAACAGTCTTCACATTCACCCACACACAAACTAGACAGAGTACTAACTCCAAACACCTGTGTGGCCCTGAAGAGTCTATATTATCAAGAAGAAAACAATAGTTGTTTTGCCTTCAGCAACATATTGATTACTTTAATTTTAGACCTCACACAAAGAGTTGCTGCAGCAGTTGCTGGTTGAGTTAAAGTCGTAACTCAGAGGAGCAGTTCCCCTGAGTTATGTAATGTTCTGCTTTAGGAATTGTTATGTTTCCTGCAGTGACTGGATGAAAAAGACAGAAATCAGAGAGTGTGAAAACTAATAGATAATCAGATGAACCTTCCATTCAACTGGTTTTGGTTATTTAAAACGACTCTGATTGAAAATATTTATATGATTTCCTTTCATACCGGACTGGATACAAGACATCTAGACTTTCACATATAACTTTTTATCATTTCTGTCGCTGTATCGTGAGTTAAGAAACTTCTGTGTTATTATGCTATGGGTGCCCAAAGTGTGGTCCATAATTTTATGTGGCTCATAACCACAATTCAATCAAGCACAGGCATTTGATGTATATTCCACTCAATTGTTTTAGGTACTATTTTCTGATGCATCTCTTACCAAACATGTTTTAATTTTATTTTAATAACTGATTCAGGCTCTGTGCTAAGCTATCACATAGAGCTCTGTCACCAACTTTTGGATCTAGGGTGTCAGAGTAATTTTCAACATGAATATAAAGTTTATATTTATTAAATTATAATGTGTTCTAATCTTAAATGTTGTGTTTTCATTATCTATAAGCAGAAAATCACCACAATTAACAAAAGTAAAAGCTTGGAAAATCATTGTGTGCGTATTTAATCCATAAAATGTGTTTCACTTTGTGATGGAGTTACTGCTCATGATCTGTTCAATAATATTATAACAGCTGTGCGTTCATAAACCCAATGTGCACTAAAGTTATTACTAGTATAATGTTTTAACAATTTTAAATAGAGACGATGAGAAAAAAACACTGCATTCAAACAGATAAACGACTGAAAGTTATCTCTTAGCACATCAGCAGTGCATTGAATTGAAAAGTATAAATTCATATTTTAATAGGTGATTTCTTAATGTGTGAAAAATGTCATTACTACAACATTTTAAGGTGAAAAATCGAGCAAATAGTTAAAAAATAAATAAACATTGCATATTTTTCAAAAAGGAATGATTTCTTGGCTTTCTTCCTTTGAGGAATGGTTGCATAAATATTTCAATGAAAGAAAATGAAGAAATGCTGGTTCCACTGGTATAAATTGCACTGACAGAGGCAAACAGAGGTAATGACTCAAAATCTGCCAACATGTGCTTACATGAGAAGCATTTGGCTGTTGCAACTGTAACAGTAAAACAAATTCGAGCCAAGTTTGTTGGCCTGCGCGGCGTTTCTGGAAAGCTGGATAATCGGGGGCTGACTTCATCTGACTGCATGTTGCACAAGCCAAAATGTATAATGGGAACTTAATATACAATCATCATTCACTCCGGGGCCTTTTTTGGGAATCGGAGCGTGCAGCAATGTAAGAAGAGCACAGAGCGGAAAACAGACAGGCAGAGCAGGAGAAAGTGTTCACCTCAGATACGTGTTCGTCCACCTCTCTGAGGCGATGCAGAACTCTTGTCATGAAACAGATAGCAGAGCGGCAGGACGGAGGAGGAGACGCGGGGGGCTCGGGACTCTCGCGCTCAGGCTGGGGCGTCGTCTCAGCGAGAGCTTGATCAACATGTCTGAGCTTCACGACTAAAAATGGATGCTGGGGCTGAGGACGGAGCTGGGGTTTTGGCAGAGTCTTTGGAGGAAGGTTGGCTAACTGTTCAGCCGCTTTTCTGATACTTTTTTCAAACTGAAAGGTACAGTACAGATAGGAGCTCCTGTAAATCCACATCTAAAATCACTGGGTGTGTTGATTATTAAAAAAAAAACACACAAAAAAAACATGCAGGTGGTTCTCTACAGTCACAAAAAATGTATTGAAATTGAGACATTTTTTTTAGATTTCGTATCTAAAAAAAAAATCTGATCAAAAATCAATATGAATTGGGAATGTTTTAAGTGTTGAAACAGATACTGCTGTCCGTGGGGTTGAAAACTTGCTGACCTGACAAAAATCCACAACTGATTAAGACTTTGTTTTCTGTTTGGGATTATCCTCCAATCATAAAAAAAAAAAATCCATAGAGATAAATTTAAATATCTGATTTCATGTGCTGATGAGTGAACATAAACAAAACGTTTTTGGGCCTGTTGTGCCACCTGAATGTACCTGTGTCATCGAAGACGGCTTAGGTGGGACCGGAGACCTGATCCTAACGGGCTGAAGCTCAATCTGATTAAGATTAGGGAGCACCGAGACCGACTCACAGTCTGACTGCACAGGGGTTTTGAGGAGGATTGGGGAAGTGTTAGTGAAAAAGTACAGGAAAGAGGAAAAAAAAGAGGAAAAGAATCATGCTAGAAGTAAGAGTCTTAACACCTAAACAACAGAGCACAGTGTAAGATTGTGCAATTAAGCAACTGAGTTCAAAAAGAGAAAATAACCATAAATGTGTAAAACACTTGAAGATATATATATATCAGATGTTCAGATTCCCTAGAATTAATTTAAAAGAACAGCAAAAACATTGGACCACACCAGACATGTTGTAGTGTTTTACCTGTGTCTTTTGAAACGTGTAGCTGCTCTTGTTTTCAAACTTGGCCTGTAGCTGCGAAGCCATTGAGCGAACTTTGTTTTCTTTGGGTTCCCGTTCGTGTTGGAGTGATGAGCCGTTACTACGCATGTTAGTGGCCTGAAGAAGAGCAGAACAAAACCTCAGAAATACAGTAAAACAACAAAGTGCACGTGCACTTATAGACTAAAACAAACCTCCTCCAGGTAGAAGAAACGTCGCCTCCTTTTGTAAACGGAGTCTGTACCGTCCGACTTCTTCTCATCCTGAAAACGGAGCACAACGGGAACAAAATGAACACTCTTCTGCAGCAGCGCCTCATTCGCAAAGCAAAAGGCACTGAGCAAACACACCAGATGCTTTTTAATGTGCATGAACACATTTAAGACACAGTAATTATCTACCCCCTCTATTGTTTCACCGAAACAAAACAAATCCGTACAGTGCTGAATTGTGATTTGTTGCTGGAGTAAAAAAAAAAAAATGCAGTCTTTTGACAGCACTTGCATTAAGCTCTGTATGGGAGGCACTTGCTGTTGTAACGTTTCGTAATTATAAGGTTCATAGGCTGCACATAAAACTCCACAACATCATTTTACAATATCTAAAATGTTCCTGACAAAGTGGATTACCTGAATTGTTCCAACCAGCGGCATTCACTTATCCCTGAAAGCCTCGTCTAACATGCCTGTCTTCTTTTTAACGTACAGAGCCGTTTTCTCTTTTGCGCTGAAATTCCAATCAACTGCTTCAAAGCAAATATACGACATTAACTTATTTGAGAATTGGCTGTTCTTGCTCTGAAAGTAATTTATGAAAATATATGTCAACATTTCCCAACAGATGAGTCCACAATGTCTCACTTAAATGTGGGCAGAAAGCGGCTAGTTTGAGACGCAGAACCACCTTCCTGAGGGTTTTCTTCTTTACCGGAAGAGTGTAAAACAGGCACAATCTATAAGTTTAAATGCAACTGAACCGCTGAATAAGACAAATCAATATGTAAAAAAAAAATTACAAAAAGTAGAAATTAGCACAACTAAAGTTATTTTTAGTACAGCAGATTAAACATCTCTGTTACCTTTGGTACCCGCTTCCTTGTCAGTGCAAGATTGAGATCATTATTATTAGCTTTGACTTCCTCCGAGGGATATTCTTCATTGTTTTCATCCACTCTTCTGGAATCTTCTGTGTAGCAAGAAACACAGTGAAGTAAATTAGAAAAGCTTTCCCTTTACAAAGCATTGCTGAATGAAGCAACAGGACTTGTCTCGAGAGCCAGTATTTGTGTAGGGAAACGTTTTACATTAAAGAGCACTTTTGTTGAAACGTGCACACAATCAAGAATCACAGAGTACTTGACTGCATAGTTTCACTACATAATGACATTCTTCTCAAGCCGCTACACCTTAAGAGGGCCGAACTGCAAAACATCTATCCGTCCATAAAATGCATTTTCTTTTTCAAATGAAGAAATTGGGGAACAAAGAAAACGGTGAAAAGAATGTAAACTCCAGGGCATCCTAACTAAAACAGAGCCACGTACCCGACGAAGGTAGAGGAGTCCCACGGAAAAGCTCGTAGAACTTCGACAGGTAAGCGATCATCCTGGTTTTGTCCAGCTCCTCATCGGCGCTCAGGTCCAAAGCAGAAGTGAACGGGCGAATCCCGAACTCCCGATCGCTGATGTCGAAAGCTTGCTGGAGGTTCGCGGCGTGGTCTTCCTCATTTAAAGAGTCAAAGTCTCTGATAACAACAAGGAGAAACGATAAATTAAGCTAAAATACTCGATGGACACAGAAACTGAACATTTAGATGAGACAGTTTAACTTCTATCATACTGTGCTTTGAGTTTTAGAAATCTTCCTGCTACTCTTGGTTCTCATTTACCCCCCAGTCCCGTCAGTAACCCATTTACCTATGACCTAAATATCCATTTGTCCGTCCAGGAATAACCAGACTGGAATGTGGCAGCAAGAAATAGAGGCTCTTTGAAGGAATTATTTGCTGGCAAATCCTTCATTTCTGCACGTCAGGTGACTACCGCTGAGTGAGGGTAAGATAACGCGAACATGGGGAGTCAGTGCGAGCACAATGGCTTTGTTTAACACAGAAGCATAGTTTTACCTACACCTACACCTACAGTCTTATAAGAAGTTTAAAGTTGCAAAAAAATGACCAGTGAGAGAAACAAAACAGCGGCTCTGATGTGTTTTATGCAAATATGGTGTGTAGACGGCAGGAGGAGAAATGTAAAGAAGCGAGCGGTAACCTAGCAGCAACACACACAAACATCAGTCTTTCTCTTTCCAGCGCGAACCTGCTCCCCTCCCTGCTCCCCTCCCTGCCGTCTCTGTGCTGCTGACAGGTCTGCAGATAGGCGAACAAAAACGGGACGAATGCCAGAAGTCCCTGGAAATTTACAGGTCCACCAAAAACTGCAACTGCATGTGCCAAGGAATGAAGGCGATAATTAAAGAGTCGCCTGGATATATTTAGGGTTGTAAATGCACTAATCTACAGTCACACCGGTACGCTTTTTTTTTTTCTTTTGTTTTTGTCATAAAGGAGCTGGTTTTCCCTTCAGTTCCAGATTTAGACACAGAAAGGGAGTTGTCAAAAAAAGTAGCAGAAAGAACTCTTATCATGCAGGTTTTTTTTTGCTTTGTTCTAATTTTTTTAAATACTAAACTAAGCAAAACTTTCATCAGAAAAAAACAAAAACATAAACCTTCGTAGCTTGCAGGCTAAAAGTTTGGAAGCAAAGTTAAATTAGCAGAAAAAAGATCACGTAATTTGTGAGCGAGGGATAGGGATAGGCAAATTATTGCTTGCCTGCTTTTCAAACTGTGCAATATGAGCGGCTTAAAGTCTAACACTGCAGCCAAAGCCGATGTTACGTACATCAGCTGGGGTTTAAATCTGTGAATGAGGGCACACAGGGCGATGCCGCTTCTCCAAGACGACGTCAGGTCTGTGATGGAGACATTCCTGTAGCCCTCGGTCTGTTTCTGGCACCAGGAAAGGAGCCGCGACGGCCGGATCTCAGACTCTGTAGAAGAAACATCAAAAAAGGAGGAAAAAAAATGTTTGAGAGACACGGATCAGAAAATTATGTAATACCGGGGTAAAAGGAACAGAGTGCTTTTAAATAAGGAAGTGAATCCAGAGGTGAGTGCATGTGTCGGAAGCTGATTGTTCATGAAGTTTGAAGAACGTGTTGTTTATCATCAGATACATATTGTAACACGTGTTTGTCTGGCATTTGTAAATGATTACTCCTTAGACTAAAGTTTATGTTTAAAGTTTATTATGTAATTATGTTTCAATAGGAGCAAAACAAAGAGAGAGAAATTGTATCAACATTCCTAAAAGAATCCTTCTAAAAGAGAGCAAGTCCTATCAGCAAAATCAGCGCCCTGAATAACAGCGAGGTGAGTCAGCAGCTGCCGGTTTGTTGACTCCTCTGACACTTACCTCGTCTGTAGAGATTGACAGGCCGTCGTATGGTAGCAGCACGCTCCAGGGAGCAGGAATTTAGCTCTCCAGTGACGTACAGGTGACGCACCTAAAATAAAAAGACGCATCGCAGTAAAAATACATCCATGTTTGGAGAGTTCAGGTTAAAGAAAATGAGCTTACTTGGTGAGGCCTAACGCAAGAGGAGTTGAGGTTGGGGTATCGAGTTGAAGGGTCTATGGTGTACTGGTCAAAGTTTTTGGCAATGTTTTCTGGAGTAGTTTGTGGCAGAAGTCGATAAATGCTCTCCCTAAATAATACATAGAAAGTAATGGGTTCATAAAGCAAAGGTGAACTTGGTAATAGTCGAAAGCACCATGAGAAAGTTCCAGACAGAATGTGCATGCACCTTTCTGCCAGAACTTCCAGAACCGTCCGACCTTCAGCCCAGCTCTTTACCATCCAGGCCGTGTCGAACGCAGCCAGAAAACCTCTGGCACAACCAGTCCCCATTGGCCAGAAGGGCTGCAACAAAGCAAATGCATCAAATACTATATGAAGACAAGAACAAAACAATGTTTCAACTTAAACTTGTTCATTCAGTGACATTTTGACATTTCCAAGAAGTAGTAGGAAGTAGGGCTTAATTTAGAGTACCGAAATATGCAAAACAAAAATGCTCTAGACGCATGACTGGGTGTCACTTGTTTAATGATGTTTGAAGAGGGTAAATCATATTTTATGACCACACAAAAATGATGGATTATGATGCAACTGACATGGGGGGAAAAGGACAACAGTGCAATGTTTTTATTTTTAAGTTTTCGAGGTTGTCTGAATTTTAAAAACATGCTTTTACTCCTCCAGTAGTTGCTATGTTTTGCTTTGCCGTGTCACATACCACAGATCTGACTTCACACAGTAGATATCTCAGATATTTTTTTAATAACCATTGCGTGTGAAAGCAAACAGACTTCCTGTACATGTTCCTGCAGGCAACTGTAACATCTAAAAAGTGGCACAAAAAAACTCTGTGTAACTGCAGACAACAACAGGATTAATTGAGGTGAAAGAAGTTAGATAAACTACTCACAGGTTGGCATATAAAAAACCCCACCCTCTATTTTTTAGAGACATCACCCCAGTTTATCTGGCGGAGATCATTTCAGACTCAGATACTTATTATTTAATGTATTTCTCAAGCTCTCAGCATCTGAAGTCAGCCTGTTTTGCTGCCTTGGCCTCCCTTACCTCCAGCAGACTGTCGCCAACTAGCGCCACCAGCAGCTGGTGTCCGGATCTCTCCCTGACCAGAGCGGCGTTCTCGGACGCATGCATGCTTGTGAAGTCAAACATGGCCACGTCTGGCTGCCCGCAGTGATTCATGGCGTAATCGAGGGTGGGAAGCTGGTAGTTGGTGCCAAAGTCAGCAGCTTCTCGGGCGTAGCTCAGAAGGGCTTCCTGGTTGACATTTTCACTACTCAGCAGCATCTGAGTGTCCATGTAATCCTGGTGAAATGGAAACGAGCAAGAGAAGAATCCAGAAAGTGAAGTCTTAGCTTTGTGTCAGACACGAGGTTTCCACATTCAAAGCGTACCACGGTTTGAAAACCACTAACATGTTGTATTGCACCTTTTGGGTAAGTTAGACGCTTTTCACAGGCATGCAGTGCAGTGCAGTTGTTCCCCATGTGGAGCACGGGTTATAACAATCCTCCTCTCCCTGTGTTTACTGTGAGCCATCAGTCAGCTGTGTAGGAGGGGGAAACCACCCAGACTTTTGTCTTGTTAAAGAAAAGAAGTTTCTCTCTTTGCAAATTCAGAAACACGCCACCGAAGAAGCTCCACAAAAACAGCTTTTCTGATTCTGTTTCTACAATGCTTGAGAGCAAATACAACCCCATCAAAATTAATACAGAAAAGAAAACACGGTTTACTTACATTGATGACAACTTTTTTGTCCAGCAGACTCTGTTTCTTTGCCGTCATGACGAAGTAATGTGTGTTGTCCTTGTAATACACGATGTTCTCTAGATCAATGCCTGCAGAGAAATAGCAGCGGCTTCACACTCTTACAGTTCACAAAAAAAATTCCCTTTGAAGGCTACTTGTTATGATATGATTGGATAGACTCATCAGTCAAAGTTGTTCATTCATAAATCTCAAATCTCTATTTTATTTTATTTTATTTTTTTTACTTTTCATTTATAGAATCCCATACATTTCTAAAAAAAAAAACAAAAAAAAACAACAACACAAAACTAGCTAAAAATAAACCTACACTACTGATCAACCAAGTTTGGACCAGGTGTTTAATTTGTACTAAGCCGTATTTAATCAAGCAAGTTTATTTGTATCGCACATTCAGTTCAGAGTGCTTTGCATTGTAAAACACAATAAGAAGTCCTAAAAACAACCTGGAGTCAACAACTGAGAAACCAGAGACAAACGTTACATTTTGACAACGGCTGCCATCATCAAGATCAAGTCATGATGTCAGTTGAATCTGTAAATTTCATACAGATTAAACTACCTGTCTCTTCTTTGAGGTCAAGAAAGAACTTCTGGTTGAAAATGAAGGCCACGCCGCTGATCTCCTCTACTTTCGCCTCCGCAGTTGTGTTCCTGTTGATAAAGTTGGCGGTGATGGCGATTGCCAGTTTACCTCTGAACTCTTTCCTTTTGAAACCTGGTAAACACACACACACACACACACACACACACAGAGAGAGGCAGAGAGAGTTAACTGGGAATCCTTGTTTGTCCCAGAAAAAAAAAAAAAAGAGGGCTATTAACTCATCTGTTTAAACCAAAAGCAATCCAACCCCAAACCATAATGACAGGGCATTTATTTTTGGAGAAGGACTTTAGTAAAGGAACAGAGGTCATACTCTGTATGAAGCACATGGAATTAAGTGAAATTAACTTCCTTGTAAATAATATTGTTGCCCAAAGTAAACAATACTTAAATAAGACTTTTTTTTTTTTTACATATATTGTTTTACAACAACTTAAAAGATTTACTGCTTGCAACAGAAATATGCTTTACGGGACACTAAACCGAAGTTAGAGACTTATGCAAGTCTGTGCTGCATTGTCCCCAAAATGTCATTTGACTGCTTTCCCAAAGGCAGCAGCACTGAACAAGCCTGATTGCATTTAACTGTGTTACCATAAGCAGGCCACAAAAGCAGCACACATGCAAGCGGGCTGCAGTAAAAAAGAAAGTAATTTTCCCTCTGGGTTCTTCATGATTACAAAATGAGCTAAACATTTCATTCTGGTTCAAAAAGTCCTTTTAAGGAATAAGCATTTGATCCGAATTAGTTGTTCGATGACAGCATTTTTAGAGAAAAACTGAAAACAGCAGAGAGTTGGAGCTGCTCCATCATGAATGGATCGGCTTTGGTTCTATTTATATTTAGCGATCCCCAGCGGGAGAGATAGATGACTTCATCCAGGCACAAACGAGAGCAAGAGTTTAATCTTAGGCAAGAAAAAATACACAATAGCATGTTAAGGTCTTGAATCATCCCTCATTGTTTTCTGTTTTGCCTCCAAGGAGCCGGATTCTCTCGTAATCTTTTTTGAAGAGCTCCAACTCAATATCGATAAATGATGTTCGAAGCTCTTACCGAGGCTTTTATTTGACGTTTTCCACTCATTTTATGTCCAGATCTGTGGAGGAATGTTTGTTTTTATTGTAAGTTAAACCACTTTGCTTATTCTGTCCCCCCCTTTTTTTTCTGAAAATATGACGTTAAGATGTTTGATTATTGTAGACATTTCTACGTTGTCTTCCAATTGAAAGCTTTGTTTATTTATTCAAGCATAAACATGGACCATGTTCAGGAACGAGAATTGGAAAGAGCTCAAATGTTAGACAGCAAAATGTAATAAGAAAAGTCTATAAACGTCTGTATAATATACAGAATGTATATTTATAGAGTTTAAATTATGTGCAAAGAAGTGCATTCTGCATATTTATTAGTTACATCATGACTTAAAACTTCCTAAGGGGGAGATTTAATACTGAGTTGCAGAGCTGTAATGAACTTTTTTTTTTTTCCTTTTTACACGCTTCTGTGTTTCAGATCATTAAAAAATTATAATATCAGACAAAAGGTCACCTGAGTAAATACAAATGCTGATTTCTTACTTCATGTCAAAAACATAAACTAAACCATCTGGCCCATATTCTAAAATGTAACTGATTCACAGAGTCACAAAGCCTAAACCACAGTGGGAACCATTATATCAAAATTACTCCAAAAGAGCATGAATCACCCAGGACAGCAGTCACTGCAGGCCAGAACCAAAGTCCAACTTCTATAAACATATTTACTTTTAAGAATCTCTCCTGATGTAAATTGGACGATTCCTGCTTTGAAATCGTTTTTACCCCTTTGTCAGCTATTTCAATGCTGGAGGATCTGGGAGCGGCACCAGATCCCAGTCATCCATCAACAAGCTCTTGTCATGTTTAAAAAGTGCACAACGCAACCACAGCTTCCTAAACTGTCCAGGCCTTTTGTTTCCCTGCGTCTCACCTTCCAGCGTGTTTCTCCGCCCATCGGCCCCCACCACCACATCAAACTCAAAGCCAGCCACCGGGTGATCTGCAGGTCGGATTGCGGCCCTCCACCCAATCGCTGAAAAGACAAAAGGCAACTGGGAGTGTTGGGTAAATCCACGCACATGCATGCAGGTTTCAAATCAAATTAATCCCCCCCTTTGTGATGCAAAGAACATGAGGAGCATCACATTATCCGGACTGTTCTTGTTGGACGTCCCTGTTACTTTAAGGCTATATTAAATTTGTCTAATGTGGCATGACGAGGGGGAAAAAAGTTGTAATAACTGTACAATTAAAGGCTTAAATGTGGATATGCTTCTCCATCCATCCAAAAAAAAGAAGGCAAAATGTTGCAGCAGATGTGTTAGATGAGAGTAGGTGTTGCTTGCCAGTTTGTTGTGAAATAGTTTGTGTGTGGAAAAACCCGTCCACAGAGTCAAGGGCACAGCTAAGTCAGTCACAGTGGAGCAGGAGGGATAAGTCCAGCTCTAAATTTAGCCAAAGCTGGTGTTGTTATCGCCACGACGATATGAAAACTGAACTGACACCTCCTGACTTATCGTCCGCTAAGCTGAAGGCCGGAGCGGGATGATGGGGGTCAAGTATCCACTGAGCTTTGGTCAAATGTTATGAAACCTGAAATGAGGCCGTACATATTCTGTCTTAAAAACAAATAAAATAGGCCACTGGTTAGTGTATTGCAGAGTGGTAGTATAAATAGCAGAAAACGATCTGTTACAGGGAGATGATGCAAATTACATGACCTTTGCTATTTTGACCCGCAAATGATAAAAATAAAACCTGTGCCAACGTTTGTGTCGTGTTTATTAATGAGTGTCAAGGAAATAAAATACTCTCAGACGAGATGTTCCCCTTCTGCTTAACCGGGTTAAATGTGCAGCAGAAGCAGCAGAAGCAGCAAAGCAGGAATGTAAACAAAGATCCTGCAGGAAGCTAAACTCCACCTGTCTAAAAAAAAAATTTCTCGAAATGATCCTCCTAAAAGTTAGACATATTCCAGGTGCTTCGATTCCCCTCATTTCTCCACCGTCTAAACCTCCTGTTTGAATACCACAGCCAAAGCGGAGGTGAGAATCAGTACCTTCGTTTTGCTGATCTTCTGGAGGCTCCAGCAGCTTAATAAACTCCACGCTGATGTGAAACTCCACACCGACGATCAGAGCCACCTTCAGGAGGATGAGCTGCAACTGCTGAATGCCTGGCGGAGACAGACACAAGTCCATGTTTTCGTGTTTGCTTTTCATCTTACCGTTGAGAGCAAACTCTGCCTGCAGGCGATACGTCTGCAACGCTGAGCGGCGTCTCCAAGTAGGCGGAAAAAAGGAGAGCATACTTCACTCAAGAAGGCCAGTGAACTCATCCTTTCGTAGGGTTTAAGGAACAAAACGGATGGCTCTGCTTTTCAAATGTTTACCAAGCAGTTGGATTGGAGGACATGGCAACCTTGATGTTTTTCAAGTATTTCTTTATGGGCTTTTTTTGAACGTCTGAAGAAACAAAGTAACACTTTCACAGCCATTTAAGGTTACAGGAAGGATGCTAGTAGTGCATTGGCTCCAAATTTCAGGTTTTAGAGATTTGCAGTAAGAGGGGGGGACACAGAAGGTGAAGATGGCCTCACATTAAAAAACAGATTATCTCGTTACTGTTGTATTACTATTTCTCTCAACATCTCAAAGTAAACTCCATGCATCAAATTGCTCAGTTTATCATGCAAGAAGACAGTTGAATTGCAGGAGTGGAGTGATTTAAAAGGCCGGCTTTGTTCCTGTGAAGTCTGATACTCACTGATGTGGTCGATGGCTCCGGCACAGAACTTTCCGTAGAACTTTTTGGCCCCGAGGCCCCGCAGGTCATGGATGGTGTAGGGCCAAAGATGGAGCACGTTGTGCCTCGAAAAAGAATCCCTCTTCTCAATCACCACCACCTTGGCACCCATCAAGGCAAGCTCGATGGCGGTCCGCAAGCCACACGGGCCTCCTCCGATGATGAGGCACTGAATGGAACGACACGGCATGCTGATTATTACAAACAAAGAGCACAGTTAAATGACCCGCATCAGGGTGACATCTTTGTCACAGAATCAACAGAAAGCTTGCTGAAACGGAGAAGGACATTGCAATTGTTTATAATGAGCTCTGGAGCGTTCTGCGGGTCCATGCATCACGAGAAGGAGTTGTACTTTACTGCTCCACCGCTGAGACGCTTCAAAGTGTCTCATTCAGGAACACTTAAGTAAGATAAACTCTTATAATCAGTCCAGTCTGCACAAGATTGCTGATGTATGTGTGATTGTATTATTGGCAAAGCTACAACGTACAAAAGGAAAATAGTTTGCACATGCTTGGAGTGATGTATTTATTAGTAAGCTGCCCGGAGACACATAGTTCAGGTGTTATTCACAAAACAGCCTCACGGAAGAAAATGCATGAAGTCAGTTTGAGGTTTAAGTGTCTGTCTGAGCATGTGCGGTTGAAACATTACATCATCGTCCATAATGATAGATGAAAGAGGTGACGCATGTGTGTTGGCACAGTTCTCCTTTTTCTTTCCATTTGAAGACATTACGAGACTTTATGAAGAAAACTGTTCAGAGATGGGGCGCATGATTATTTTGACATTTAAACCAGAACGAAGTTTTCCTGCAGTGCTCAGCAGTTTCCTGTCTCAAAGACTTCAGCAAATTAGGACTGAATACATTTACTTTTCATTTGCCTCTCTTAGAAATGCTCAGTTATTCGACACATAGATGCAGTAGACAGAAATTTTGACTCCTGGCATAAGATGTAGTTACAGAATATGACAAGGAGGTTTGACAATCTGCAGGCTTGCTGCTCACTGCAATAACAAAACATGCTGAACAGTGAGACACCGGCAAAACAACCATGAAAACACAAACATGACAACCCCCCGACCCCACACACACACACACAAAAAAAAAAACAAAAAAACATGTTTGTCCCATTGACAACTTCTACACATTTTAGAAAAACTGTCATGCACTGATATTTTCTGGAGATAAATAATCATAAAGATGTTTGAATTCTTTAACTTTAACATGTTTTTCAAGATTTTCAACAGCCTTTTCAGACAGTTTTGGCTCATAAGAGCCTTTATGACTCTTATGAAATATGACAGATAATGAGCCCTGACCAAACCAAAATGACTCAGGATGACCTGTTTTATCAGAGTAACATAACAGTACTTCTCCAAAGTAGACTTCAGGAAGATTAGAAAAAAATCATTTCGATCATTGAAATTCAATCATTGAATTGAAGTTCATCTCAATTCCTTTCATTAGATTTCAATGCTGCTGTGAACAATAATAGTATTAATACATAAAACAAGGTTTATTTCCAAAGCACCATTCAGGCACACTGTAGGTCACTCCAAGGGTCCTACAGCATAACGAAGGGAAAAATGTGGAAACAATAAATAAAAACAAGAAATATTAAAGAATATTACAAAAAGAATAAACATTAAATGAAAAATTAAAACTAAAACCATTTTTAAATTGTCATAAAAATGAATGCAATTTTGGAAAAAGAAACATTTTGTATCTTCTCTAGGGATTTTAAGACCTGCCTTGACAACTAACATGTAAAATATTTATTTTCAAATATTCTATTCATAGGCTATTCTAAGGAATATTTACTAAATGTGATTCTAATATATAATATCTCCATCAAGAGGTCACTCAGAGTTAATACAGAGGTGAAACATCAAATCTTTAGAATATGACATAAAATTAAAACAAAGTTCAGCACGTCATAGTTATTTATCACCATAGTTTCTCACTTCTTACAGAAGCAATAAACTGATACACTGTGGCGTCCTTACAGAAGTATATTTTCTTTTTTTTGATGTGTTTTTGTGTTTTAATTTGTGCTGTTGCCTTATATTAAAATCTGTTCTACATTGCATACTTCTCCTGCACCGACAACGAAAGACCTTTTGTGTATCTATGACCTGCTTCTCTCGTTCTTCGTAATAAGCTGCCTGAGGCTGTCAGGGTGATGCATTGTCAGACGTGAGTCGCAGACGCAGGTGGTGTGCCCACTGCCCTGACAAGTGTAAACTGACGGTTATTCTCCTGCGCAAAGCAATGCTTGGTGCGCCGACACGCAACAGATGAGGAACAACATCATTTATAGACACACGATAAAGGAACTTTGTCAAATCCACTTTCAAAGAGCGCCCATTGTTCTCTAAACTCGTGTCACTGTTTTTGATTTCTCTATCAGCCATGAGCAGAACTGTTTGTTTTTACGTTTTCCACTCACTGATCAGGGATTTTTATTTTATTTTTTTTCTTCCCTGAACTCTGGTGCCACATCTGCTGAGTCAGGACACTGGTTTCCTCTCAGCTCTCTAAACCTGTGTGACCCCCCGCTCTCCACCCACCACGACCTCACTCCGACATTCACCATTCACCAGACCCAGGCAGACAGCCAGTGAACAAACTGTCAGGTTGATCTGAATACATTGGGAGATGGACAAAGTCATGCATTGTGATCAGGCACAACAGAGGGGTTTTGTTGGTAAACTATGCTAAGAGCTGATAACAGCTGTGACACCTCTGACGAAGATGGAAGCACGTCAAAACATGTCAGGCGTATCTGAAGAGATGGAATAGCTGAGTGTCTATAAAAAATCTTCAAGATTGTATCACGTCTAGACACAATGCGTTTCACTGAACGCAAGCTGCCTCCCTCAGATCTGATGAAGTGACTTGCAGCACGATTTATGTGAAAAGACAGATTTTGTCGTACACAGTAAAACTTAACGAGGCGGACGCTCGGCCTCTGCTACCATCTGTGTTAGGCCGTAAAAATTGTGACATCACATCCTGTAAAAACGACTCAGCAATATGAAGAAAAAGGCCTGAGTGAAATCGCATATGCCACTGATGGGGAACAGAACTGACAGAAAAATTGAAGGATTTGTTCACCCAGTAATTGAAGAAGATGTAAAAGGAGACAGCCAGCCTTTGTGAGCAGTAAAAACACAACGCACATGTAGGCAGTTCCTTAAAACCAAAAACATTTTTGCTTTGCTTTCAGAAAAAAAAACTCTTTGTCAAGTCAAAAATACAAAATAAGAAACTGTAATGCGCTTTTCTTTTTTAAATTGTCGCCTAAGATATTCTCAGCCTTAGACGATAACTAAGCAGAACGTAAAACATTTTAATATTAACCACGTCCCTGCTCCAAACGCTCAGGAAAAGCAAAAAGGTAGCCAAACAGAGTCTAACTGGGGCCAAATAATCAGAGTTGCTGAGTGATGCTGTCTCTTCCTCTGTGCAATAAAAAATTTGCTGAATCTGAGCACAGCTGACAGGTGAACACTTCTCCGGGTTTCGACTTTCTCTCATCACCTTTTTTGTGCCTCCTCCCCCTACACCACCTCCACCATAAATATCCTCTGCACAGTACACACATATCCTGTTGTAGAAAAATGTCTTCATTAAGAGGACAGACTTTTAATCTATCATCTTGTGAGTGTAAGATAGAAGGAAGCAAGGAAGGAAATGAGAGGAAAAAAGGTCCATAAGGAAAGGTCCAATGTAGGACACAATGAAGGAAGCATAGAGGTAAGGAAGTAAGAATGGAAACTACAAAGAAGGAAGAGGAAGGCACAAGAAAATAACAAAGGACAGAGTGAAGGAAAAAGAGAATGACATGGAAAAAAGGACAGAACACTTAGATGATTTTCTACATTACAACACTTGGAAAATCCTGGAATCAAACCCCAAACTTTTCCAGAAGTATAGGAGCCATGAATAAGATATTTCTACTGGGGTGCATAAAGATTAAACAACTGAGCCTGGGTTAGCTGTTCCACACTAAACTTTAACAGGATGTCAGAGTCACACTTATGTCCAATAAAAACAAACCATGTGAGATGAAACAACAAAAACCACTTCCTAAATCCTAAAACTTTAATGTTGTATGAAACCAACTTTTAAGCTGGACCTTTCACCGTTGTGGTTTCAGGCCCGTCAGCAGCACAGTTAACCTGATGGGTGTGTTTTAATATTTTGGAAAGACTCTCCTGCTCCAGTTGCTAATTTCAACTCTTCTAGGCTGTGGATAAATTAATAAGTCTGAATCCACTTTCTTAAAACAATGATCACATTAAAAAGTAAAGCAAGCATAATAAATAATTGACATTTATTCTAGAAATAACAGCAAACTTAACCACGACACATCTAGTTGCTGAAATGATTGACTTTCATACCAACGCCAAAAATGCTGACAAGAAAATTAAATATCATGATAAAAAAATATTTCCGTCTGCATTTTTATCTTTATTGCACAGGTGTACAGAACCACACAGGAAATGTGAAGCAGCAGATGAATAAAATGCAACAGTCCAGTCTGCCTGCAGTGAAGACAGGAAAGCATTTTTCTGCTGAAAACATGTAGCTTTGGGCTTGCAGCAGTAAATCAACTGGATATTCTGGACAGCAGCCAAACAAAAGGTACAGCTTCTAAAATGTCACCAGGCACAATATAAATAGAGAAAACGTAATTAACCTAGCTTTATAATAAAATTATATTAGTTTTTAAACGTATTACCTTGTTTCATGATATTTGTTGTGAGCTAAATACAAAAGCTTTCCTGCAGTTTGCAGGAAAAGATCTCTTCTCAGATGTGAAAAAAGATTAATTTACCATCCTTTAAACATCTTTTACAACATTTCTACATAACACAGTCATTTATATTTGCTTAACTAAGCTAACTGTATGAGCTGTAGGTGTCAGCTAATCATTCTAATCAGCATGTTGTTTTGTTGCACCTGTGAGTCACAGCAGATCAACAACAAGGTATATTCAGCCTCTTGATTTGCAGCTATGCACAGCAATGTTGTTCGGTTTTGCAAAAGAGGCGTTGTTAAATTCAGAAAACAGTGACAAAAGAAGCGGAATGATGTGAAAATACATGTTATACGTTTGGCTAAAACTTGAGTGAAAATTATTTCCATTTGTGGATAATTTGCCACTTACTGGTTATTGATCACAGTAGATTTTAGCCTAAATGTCCGATGTGACTATTGCAGGTAAGACACAGACTACTAATAACTGCTCCACAAAAGCTGATACAGACGAAAAGACAAGGGAAAACATGTCTCCAAATGCATGTATTTATCTTCTGTCATTGTTACCCAGTTCTACACCTCCATCATATTTAACGTTACTTTTTTCTTAGAGATGGAGGGAAATAGATAAACTCACCTTTGTCCCCACACAAGCTTGACCTTTCTTGTACTCCTTGTGGGATATCCTTTTGTCCAACTTGCTCCAAAGTGCTTTGGCCTTCCAAGAGGTGACCTTCGCCTTCAGGCTGCTGTAGAAAGTGTTGTGGTTCGCCGGATCAAGGTCCAAACGTCTGCAGAGGACGTTAAAGGCCTGCAGAGTCCCTTTACAGGTGGAGGCCTGGATGAAGTTCTCAAACAGCTTCCCGACGTTGTCGCTCTCCTCCTCCATCTTTCCCATCTTCCCCTCTGCGGCAGATGTCTCGGTGTGCCGGGGTTCCTGCTCAGCGTCGCTCAGCTCGCTCTGCCAGATGTGGCTACACCCTCGGCTTGGCCCGCACCATCATGCCCATTCTGAGGAGGCAAGACACATAGCAGTGATGTCATCCCACGGCAAAGAGTCCAACAGATGGCTTTGAGTAACTTTGTGTTTTTCCATTTTCTACTTTTAGCCAAAAGATCTATTCACATAACTTTAAATGGATAATAGATTTGAGTAACGAAGCAGTTCGACTGCTTTTCGTTAGGAAAGCATTCCTTTACCCATTATCTAAGGCGGGAGGCATTCTGAGACGTGGTAAGCTTACACCCACATGAACAAGATAACATTTCAAGTACAGACAAGGTTGAAAAAATATATGCAGTTTCCAGTATGCAGCAAAGCAGAGCGACCCTGTGATTGAACTTCAGGCAGCTGCTGACATTATTTTTAACTTTTGCTTTACAGACACAACTGCAGGATCCTAATCTGGCCTTACTAGTTCAAAAAATGTGACAGTTTCACAACCTCAAGACTCAAGGAATGTCCATATCATGTTACTTTTTTCCCCTGGGTTTCCTAAAGATAAGTAATTTGACTTGACAACATCTTTCAACGTTATATTCTTTTAATGGTGATACCAGTAGTCCTATAGCTTCAGTAAACTCAAATCCTATGTGTGTGTCTTCCAAAAAAAATTTGCCTATATGCAAAACTTTGCATGTGATCCTAATCAGTAGCTCACTTAACTTTTCAAAGGTATTGTTCTACAATTTTCTTTGGACTTTGGCTGCTTTTTACTTTCAGTGTATCCATGGCAGCATTTTGTGCAGGGTGTCCTCAAACAGAAGAAAAGTGGATTGCTTTGGGAGACGATTCCACTGTTTTCCAGCTCATTCTCACAAACAGAAACCAATACTTGCTTGACAACAACTTTGTTTATGTACCCAAAACAGTCTGAATTTGCATTGGATGACCATATTTGGCTATGCTGGCTTTACTACGGACTGTTAATGGGATCAAATATCAAAATCAAGAGCTCATGAGCTTTAAGGAAGCTTTTTTTTGTCTAAGCTTTGTTGAAAGGAATCTCTACTGTTTTTACAAAGTTTACTGCCAGAAAACACATTTACACATAATTTTTGTCTTTATTAAAAGATTTGCGTTTCCCTTGATTATAAATATATATGTGATCAATACATATTTAGCATTAATTTTATTCTCTCTTAATGTATGGCTGTTGTTTCATAATAAGGATATTTAGTTTCTAGGTCTGGTTAGTGGTTCTAGCCAGACCTCTGTGCAACTACTTTTAATGTAAACACATGCAAACAAAAACAGATAGATGATTATTTACACAAGCCTAGCAATATAGCGTGCACTGAAGCACGCGTGCTTACATGTGTGCCTGAATGTGAAAAATGTTGCTTCTAAAAACACGCGCTCACATCAGACTGAAGCCGAACTGACACAATTAAAGCCCCGTTCCTCCAATCAACCATCAAGCACTTAAAAATCTGTGCCAGAAACTGATGCCAGAGGCTGACATCAAAGCAAAATGTTGAAAGTTTCAGCCCAAGGCCCGAGTGGTGCCGACGTGGGTGGAGGCCACAGCTTCCGTGAGTTTTGGGGGAAGCCTGGCTTTGAAATTTTAACGTCCTGCAGAGTGGGACGGGCGTGGTTAGACAAGAAGTCGAAGGGGCGGTGCAGGGTCTAAACACCCACCCACCCACTGTATTCCACTGATACTGTCACACCACAATCCCAGGCGGCGATGTGGTGATAAGTTGTTCAAGCAGATGGTAAAAAAACAAAACAAAACAGAGGTGACCATTCAGTAACGACTCACATATTTCTAATTATGTCCTCATGCCACGAGGGTTTGAACCTCGTTCCAACAGCAACAAAATTTCTCTCCAGGCTAAAGTTGGCATTTTAATTTGCACAGAATCCTGTTTGGCCACGTGTCTCTGTTGTGTTTCTGACCCTCTTGCTTTACAGAAATACTTAAAGTGAGACAGGAGATCCATGTAACCCACAGAAATGCTCCATATGCATTTTGGACCGCTGCAATATCCTGTCAGCATATCCTATGGAGGCCCTTTTTCGACAATCACCCAGCCTTTAGTGGGCTGGCATTCCTTTGCCACGTGGCTGCAGGAGCTCTGAAGTCGTCCATCATCATCCTTTCAGAATAAACTCTTGGTCCTCTCATTGGCTCCACTAGGCAGCCGGATGCAGGATGCATCCATGGTTTCTTGGAAATGTTCAGGTTTGTCATCAAATAAGAAGATACGACAAGGATTCACAGGGCATAATGCTTAACTGGAGGTGTAATCTTTGACAATGATCAAAAAGCTCTTGCATTTATGGAGCATTTCCACTTTATGAAGACTTCATGTTTTATCTCCTTTTCACAATAAGGAACTTTGTTTTTCTTTTCTTGCTTTTTTTTTTCTCGCTTTTATTTTTGCTTGAGCTTTCTAAGGAATTGTATTTTTTTTTTGTGATCTAATTTTATTTCACATTCGGCCACAGCAAAATGTGAAAATCTTAAGCGAAACGTCACGTTTTAAAACAAAACGGTAAAACGCCACAACAATTAAAAGCATCTGTTGTGTGATTCTGGCGCCACGAACGAAACAAACGCTTAAAATGCCGTTGGGTAAGTTGACGCTCAGCACCGAAACTATACCCTGCCTCTGACACATGGACGTCACCAACTCGCTCTGACAGAATGGAAAAGTGACTTGTGGGCAGACAGAAAGAAGAAAACCCTCAGAGCGGCTGTAAAAATACAACCGAGTGAAACGGAAAGATTACCCTCAGCAGAGGCAGATAATGGTCGAGAGGATCACAGAGTTTATTACTACGTTGGTTTACATTTCCTTTCTGTCCAGTAAATGATGTGATTAAGTGAAACCAGCTCTGGCTAAGAGAGAAAAGTAATGGGGAGTGATGCAGTTCCCAACAACAGGGATGGATTCATTCATGCCATTTATCAAACAAACTACTGCTCACCACTAACACCCTGTGATTTTAATCATGAAGGCACCTTTGCTGCCTTTGGGCACACTCCCTAATATAATGAGCGTTTTTACATTGCTCAGAACAGAATCAAGAGAGAGGTATGCAGCAACACGGTATCTGTTCGTAGTTTGATAAAGAAGGAATGGTATGAATGTAACATATGTAGCTGCTACAGTACAGAGAAAACTAAACAGGGGCGGTTTCATACTCGCTATTTGTTTTTACTGGAAAACATCCAGCAGTTGCATTTTTTTTTATATTTATTAACTCTGAATTTTTCAATAAGACGTCTAATAACAAGCATGCTGCTCACTTGTTCCGATAAAGACACACGAAAAAAAAAAAAAAATACAGCACCCAGCACAATTGTATTGTAAATGTAGAGAGGAGAGGAAGGCAAAGTTTAAGCTTTATCATGATCTGGCTAGTAAAGCAAAATTGGATTGGGTAGATCCTTTTACTGTTCGCTTTTTTACTGGGTTCACTGACCACAGTTAAGAGTTATCTTTTCATTTAGAGATTTAACAGATTCAAGCATCATTAGCATCATTAAAGTGACTCGTCAGGGATGCGATCCTGACAAACCCTCTGTCAGGACGGACTCAAGTTTTTCTGCTCGAAACCTAAAGTTGCGTCGCTGTCAGACAGCGGAGTTACTAATCTGAAATATTTTCAGCCACAAAAACAAACACTGAAAAGACGGGGCGATTTTAAAGACAACACTGAGCTCATGAGGAAAGGGGCAAAGAAAGACACATTTTTAACACCACAGGATCAAATAAAATGCCTGAAGTTCTAGGGGATACATCATTCACTTCAAATAACCACAGTACCCCCTCGGTGTTGGTCGTCCTGCATTTTATTCATTTCATGCTGCAGCACAGAGAGTCTAAATGGATGAGTTCTAGATTTAAAGAACATCAGGTGTGTTAGAGCAGGAGCTAAAAAAAAAAAAAAAACAGGATACTGAGCTCATTCGGGTCATAGTGGGGAAACACTGAGAGGCTGTCTTGACCTCAAACTTGAGATAGCTAAAATAGAAACAGCCCAAAATGACAATTTTCCATTGATAAGCTCAGACTGATGATTTGCAGGACAAATACTGAAAAATGTATCTTTTTTTTTTTACAATAAAACCCCAGTCAGTGATTCACAAGGCTATAATTTATTGTCATGATGTCCTACAACTGAAACTTTGTCTTCTATATTTTGCAACATCGAGCCATCAGAGGGTTGATTCGATTCTGCAAAATATTAGACACACTTTTAAGTGCAGGGAGAGTTTAGCATTTGTTTCCACAGAGCACAATGCTGCAGACAGAATAAAAATAATAATAATAATAATAAAAAAAAACAAACAACAACTACGCAACTAGAAACGGAAAACACTGCTGGGAAATTCGCATGTACAGTAAGAGCAAGCAGCCAGCAACAGTAATTAGAGACTGAACTGAAGAAAACCAGGAAGGAACCCTCCGCAGGCCTGATAAGCAAGCAGAAACATTGTGCTCATGTACCGTTCAGCCTGTAGGGCTGAACTCTGCACCAGGCCTCCAAAGCTCCTCTTTATTATCTCAGCTCGCTAAAATCTGGCTGCGTGTCCAGGCAGCTGTGCCAAAACAAAAGAAGAAGTGTCCTGATAACAGCAGCTCGCCGAGAGATAAAAGTAAATGTCAGTCAACTTCAAAGGTAAAAAAAAAAAACAGACACAAAATGTTCATTTTAACTAAAACAGGAGCAAGAATGTGGAGCTTTCTGTCTGCAGGCTCACCTGACCTACAAGGTGTGTTCAGCACATGGCTCTTTGCACAATAACTCACTGAGATTAGTTATACCTGACTGCCTTTGATCCACATCACAGAAAGGCGCAAGGAGGTTTAATAGTATTATTTCTCAGCAGGAAAATCTGGCTGGCCACGCTCAGAATAGACAAGATTCGTGTTGCAGGAAAAAAATAAAAAATAAATCGCATGACTTGGAAAATGAAACAAGCACAAGCAACTGTTTGTTTCACAGACAAATGTTCAACATCCACCTGCTCTGGAGTCACTAAAAACAGCTTGAGCGAGACTTTTCTCCTCGACAAGACCAAATGTTCGAAACAATTTTACCACAACATCGGAGCCGAGCGCGAAAACGGAACTGTTCTGGTAGGAAAATTAAATCATGGTGATGCAACACTGCAGGGTTGTGAGCTCCCTCATATTCGGACACCTCATTCCCAGGCTTTTCCTGGAAAGACTTTCTGGCTTCCTGTAAAGATCAAAGTTCAAAAGAAGGCTTCCTCTGCTAAGTTTCACCTCTGAGATTTTAACCCCACATTTGACGAAGTTCACAGATGTCCTTTCTTCTGACAGAAGGAACTTATTAACAGTTTCCTGGGATAACTTTACTACAGTAATGCTGATGATTTATTCTCACCACTCTGTTTAGATGCTGAGCAGTCCAATAGAGCAGCACGGATCTTCATAGAAAGGCAGATATGCCGCAAAGAGTAACACCATGTTTTAATCTTACTTGGTAAAGAAAAATAAAAGAGTCAAAAAAAATACATACTTGTCTTCAACAGTCAGTATTTCTATGATTGTCATCATGAAGGTTTTATGTTTTGAATATGAAAAAAAGAAAGTTACAGGCTCCTTCTAACAGAAAATATAGGCTGACAAGAACAATCTAATGTCATATATTTATGTTTGATTATTTAATTGACCAAAATTGTACTTGGGTTGAAAATATCTACAGATAAACTTTGGGTTTTTACCAAAATTAGAGAAAAGCCGCTTGCTATATGTGCTTACTTAAAGGTTTGTGACAAAAGTGTGAATCTCTGAAAAAGTCACAGTGTTGTCAGTTTGCTGAAGAAGCAGAAAAGTTTGTTTTTCTGCATAACTTTGGGAAGGTTAATAAAAACCAATTCAGAAAACATTTACAATATTTAAAAAAAATAATAATAATAAAGTTGAATTGTTTAAATGCACCGCACTACGTATGGCTGAAAAACAAACAGAGCTTATAAATTATGTAAATTCAAATTATAGAGCACGGTAGAGGATTTGCAATTATTTGGGCTTTTTTTTTCAGTTTCAGGATAGTTTTCAATCACAGTGTTGAACTTAAAGTGTTTCATAGAGGCTTGTTTAATGGTCTGAGCCCATAGAGGCTCAGACCATTAAACAATTAAGAAAATGATTCCCAAATGCAGCAGAAAAATTTTAAAACAAAGAGAAAATGATCTAATAGGAAACTGCAATGGCCCAGTCAAAGTCCAGATCTAAACTCTTTTGAGGTGCTGCATTTAAAACCACGCCCACCACCTTTAATGGCCTCTAGCTATGTTCTCACAAAAAGTTGGCAAGAAACCAAACACAGCTTAGAACTGCAAAAAAGTCCAAATCAGTCTCTGTGGCAACACGATGATCTTTAACATGACAGCAAAAATAAATTAAAATTACTTTTTAAAAAATCCAGTCTAAGTCAATCTATCTCATAAACCAAATCCAAAAGTTCTGAGAGTGATGTTCTGTTGGTGTTTTCATAAAAAGTCTTTTTTTTCCTCCCTTTTCTACAACTTACGAGGCTAAAAAGATCAAAATATTTTACATTGTTGTTGTGTAAGATGCTGGCACAAGCCACTAATTTTGCACACATTTCTCCTAGTTATTTATATAACCTGATCCACAAAGCCTTCACGGCTGCATGGCTTTGTAATTGTTTTTAATTGCTGCGAACATTACAGTAAACCTGGTAGAGTGTCGCTCTATGAGGAACAACAAACCCCACCTCTCTGTGTCAGTTCCTATCTCTTTTGTGTAGCCGCCTGGTCGCATGTGACTGTTTTCTATGCCGTGGAACAAGGAAGGAAACGTGCTGCAGAGAGGAAGAAGTACGTTTGCGACGCCTCCCTGGTAATAATGAGCTCGGGCTTCCACACACAGCTACTCTATTCGGCCCAATGGAACACGTTCAAATAGTTTTTGCTCTCAGCATGACTTTCTAAAAAAATGTCTTATGACTTTCTTGATCATTAATCTGATATCTCTGTGATTCATTCATAGAGATAATCCTTTATTATCTGGTGTTATTAACTCGATCGCTTGTTTGATAAACATTAGGACGGGGAAATCTTTTTTTTTTTTTTTTTTTTTTTTTCAAATTTGGCACGGGTGTTTGTGTTTGCAACACAACAGTTTCGGTGTTTAATTCTGTCATTGTGTTTGCAATATACTGTATTGACTAATATTATTACAGTAAGAGAGAATAAAAGGCTGCAGCAGCCGCTGCAGTTCTTGCATCCTACAGATGAGTCAACTTCCAGGTGTTGCTAAAACAAACATCAGATTTACAGCAGGAAGAGCATGAGTGCATCCGTCGTCTTTGATCAAAAGAATCAAAGAGTTGAGGGAATTAGCACCGTTTTCGGATTCCTCGTAAGGATCATCACAGGCCGGGCCTTCATTTGGCTGCGTGCTTGGAGCTTTCTGTACTGTTTGTTTCTCACCACGCTGTTTTTAAGCTAAACTGCAGTATAGCTGGTAATTATACACTAAAAATGAAGGGCTGGCCGTGTAAATTTGCACTTGTAACTCACTGAAGGAGTACTGAAACCTGCAGTTTTGGAGTGTCTGCAGACCCGTTGGGTTTTAAGAAAAGTGGATGCTGATGCACAAAGGTCACCTGACTTTATCTGTGTTGTTGCATTAGTTTCTAAGTGTGAGGCAATGAAGTTTAGAATAAAGGAATTTAAGTTAGTTAGAGTTAACTATGTTGAATGAGCTTGTTCACTACAAAAAATCTGAAGCAAAAACCCAAAAACAAGAAAAAGAAAAGAGTTTAATAAAGCATTTGGCTAAAAATGAATAACATTAGAGTAGACAGTTTATTCTAATGTGGTTTATAAGTGTCTATGAACAAATATGTAATATTTACAGCTGTCAAAAGATTAATAAAGTGTACATTTGTTTTAGTGACTTTGTAATTTAGAAAACAAATGTGCACATGCTTATTTAATAGAATGAGCATTCTATTAAATAAATTGTACATAAATAAATTACATTTCTTTTATGTCGTAAATATTCTCACATAAGATTACTGATACTTTATAAGGTTAACTTCTGAAGGTAAATGGCATTCACAAGTATCACAGTAAAGACCATGAATGCAAATGCACGCCACACTTTTCAGAAACCTGCTCTTCAAAAAGAAATGCTCACTTTCTTCAGATGGAACTAGACTTTTTCATGTATGTATAACATACCCAAAAGTAACGACGTATTCGTCAGAAGAAAATTAAAAATGCTGAATTCTGAAACTCTGTGAGGGTGTGGACGATAGATTTATTAGCAAGTTAGCCTCGCTGTCTGACACCAATAAGACCAACCCGTGCGATAAAATGTGATTAAAGGTGCTATAAAGTATTAGTTTAAAGGTGTGGACACAGATGGGATATTTTTCCAGTAGGAAGGAAGTAATGCGGCTGAAGGTCGACGTGTGAAGACAGGACAAAGCTCATTGGCGTCTGGACCGCAGTGGACTGTAAATAAACGCTGCTTAGATTAGGACAGTCACAAAGGCTAATTCCTGCAGTCTGATGGCGGAGTGGGATGGGGGGGAAACTTTATCTTCACCACAGGAAATTATTGCTCATAGAACATGAGGAAGGAAAGCAACTGGTGTTTGGGTGACTTTTCAGACCCATACCAGAAAAAATGTGCTGTGGGATCATGCATCATTTTGTAATGTTCTGAGTCACAGCCTGACTGTGTGTTGCATGAAGTATGTTGAAACACAGAGTACAGAAAAAAAAACAGAGCTGTTCTAAAAGCAGGTTTTTGTCCTCCCTGTTTCTGTTCTTCTTTGATCGGGAGCTTGATCAGGAGGCTGCTGTTCATTTAAGAGCCAGCTGTGTGTATTTGATCAACATATGTGTGTGTTAACCTTCGTCACTGGGAAACATTAACAGAAGGTTCCTGTGGCTCAGGGATCTCTGACTCTGCACACCACACCTTCTCTTTATTATTCAGCTGATGTCACTTTTTAACCCAAAAGTCCATTTTGGAAACTGCTGAGCCAGTGGAAAAGGCAGAAGAAAAAACTTAAATAAAAATAGACAACAGACAACTATACCCGTTTATACCCTCCTTTGTCTGTCTTTGAACTCGCGTGTTGAGAAAGCTGCCATTCCAGTTGAGATTGGAGCCGATTTGAGATATAACAAGCAACTACACATGTGCTTGCAACTGATTTATGACACAAACCATGAGCATGGCAATAACAAAAAAAAAAGGGGGGAAATTGTGCAAGAGGAGATAACCTTTGTGTTATCAGAAAGTGGAGACGGGACCAGCTGCCTGACTCCTCTCAAAAAGAAGAGTTTAATCTGGACTTTATAATAGCTGAATCCTGACTGCTTAAGGGAAATCTCCAGAAAGGAATTAAACTTTAAAGATATCACTGTGAGATGATCAAATCATCATATTCTGTCAACCTCCAAACTTCTGCAATAATCTCCAAGGCCAGATTTAGACTGACTTTAATGTGAGCTGCTTAATTAGAGCATTTTGTTTCAGTCACAGGATCATGAGTTGCATTACAGTCCAGTCTAATCGTGTCAAACAGGCAGCCTGAAACACATGCTTTCAGAAACCGGTGAAGAACCCAGTCAGGTGCCTCAGAGGTCCCATCGGCCACTGTGAGCAGGACAGACAAACACAGCAAACAGCAAAGTGTGAAAATCAGAAAAAGCTTACCTCATATCTAAACCTGAACTCTCCCGCCTTCCAGGATCGTCGCTGAAATTAGGAGCTGTGAGAAAAGCGACTTTCTCAGTCCGTCTGACAGATTCTCTGAGCTGTCTGGGGGCGGCGCTCAGAACTGGGACACATCCCAGAACTGCTACTGTAGCTACTAAAGCTGCTGAGGAGACTGGGGCTAAACCTCCTCCTCCCCCCCCCCCTCTTTTTTTTGGGGTGCTTTTTACTATCTACTCAAAACGATCTTTTAGTCATTTTGATGGGATGGTCTGTACGCGTGTAAAATTACATCTTTAGACTACCAAACAAAACCGTAAGACAGAACTTCACTCTATTGCAAAGTTTATTCTTTCCCCCTGAGACTGCCAGGCGCCACACGTCCCTGACCCCGTCCTGACAAAAACACTGCGGCCCACGTTTCACCGTGTGTCAGCACAAACTGTAATCTGGCTGCACATTGACAAAAACCCCCCTGAATAAACTCTGTAAAGAAGCGTGAAATCCTTAGCCCGGACATATCCACGGTGAGAGTAAATGTACTGCCATCTTGTGGCAATTTTATTTCACTATTTTTATTTTTTTACAAATGTTGGTCCTTCAATATACATTTAAGGTCCACTATATGCTTCCTTGAACAAGCTATAGGAAAGGTCAGAAGGCTACAGAAAATATGTTATTTACATTTAATGCACAAAATCATTCTCAGATATTCAGATTACACCCGATTAGTATTGAGCTCATTAAGGGATGCAGTGTTTTAGGGCTACGTCACCATTATGCAAATGAACTGGCCGAGCCTTTCTAACTACATTAGTACCTCAGACACGTGAAAATGGCTAAAAGCAGATGAACAGTGGTACAACCTTACATCTTTGACCCAGAAGCAGAGCCAGAAGCACAATAATTCAGCACAAGAATATTTTTTTTCCGCAAATGGAAACTTTTTTATTTATTTATTTTAATATTCACGAGGTTTTAGGAGGAGCGCTTCTCTCAATATAAAAAAAATACAAATAAAAAACTCAGACAATACCGGTAATGTGCGGGTGTCTGACATGTTTTCAAAAACACTGACTGTCACTGAAGCCAATCACTTCCAGTTTATTAGTAAATGTGAAGATGTGTGTTGTTGTTTTTTTATTTCTTTTTTGCCCCCTGTTTCTAAAAGCAGGAAATTTCCATGTGGTAGTACAGAAACAAAAAGAAAAGTGATTTATTTATTTATTTTTTTAATAAATAAATATTACATTATTGACTGAGTTTGAGATCTGCTATTATGGTCAGTGATTTCTTTGGCCTTAAAAATACTTAAATTTGTATATAAGCCTATAGGCTAATATGCAAATTTAAGCCTATAGGCAGAATTATAATAACTGAATTATAATAGACAAAATTTCTGCAGATTACAAAACACTAATCAGAAAGACAAAGACAGGCTCCCTAAACATATATTCATTTAGCAAATGTCTCTCTCTCTCTCTCTCTCTATATATATATATATACATATATATAACGCAAGTGTTCTACTGTTCTATACAGTGTATGCTACTGGGTGTGTAGTGGTGAGATCCTGGCTTTAATGAGCTACTTCAAGACACAAACTGTAATAATAATGGCTTTTTACTTGTGATGCGATTTCTCTGCTCTGAAGGAAAACAGCTGTGACGAGGCTGTTTGTGTCTCGGAGCACCAGCCACACCCTCCTCCTCCTCTTCCTCCTCCTCTTTTTCCTCGGTGTGCAGCAGCAGCAGCAGCAGCAGGAGGAGGAGGACCAGAGGAAGCATGATGCGATACATCCTTACTCTTTTGGCGCTGCCAGCAGTCTGCAATGGCATCCTGCCTGAGATTGTAGAGTCAGGAATCAATCACATCGTGGAGGGTCCGTCGGAGCTGGACCGCATACTTGTGCAGGAGGATCCGCTGCAAAAGCCTGAGGATGCGTTTCCCCAGGTAGGTAGCTGGTTGCATCTCTCAGTCAGCATCTTACTGTCTGCATGACACGGCCTTATTTTTTGTGCTGCTTTAAATGTGCTGTCACTTAGTTGGTAAAACGGTTGGAAATGAAAATATAAGAATAAGAAAAGAAACTTGACTCATCTTTAGCTTGTGAAATTGTTATAACGTTTTGTTTTGTTTTTTTCAAAAGACTTTCTGTATCTTTCTCCATCTAGACAAACAGCAGTGTCAGCCCTCATCACAGTGACCTTCCTCAGAGTCATCCCAATGAGACTGATAAGGTGGGTAAGGAGGAATCTGTGCACTCCTCAGCAGAACAGGCAGATCAGCTTCGAAACGGTAAACAAAACTCAGACACTGTTTACCTTCTAAATAAAACTTGTCAACTTTGCCCAGGGGACAAACAACATCCCTGCCACAGCTTTCCCAGTCAGTGACCTGGACAACAGTATCGACCATGTGAGCCTTTTCTCATTCATTCTGCAGATTCAAAAGCTGTTGTTGGATTTCCCAGCAGTATAAATGTTGCATGACGTTTGGCACACTCTGACTCATCATTTTTGTCTGCAGTGCCATAAACCAATTGAGTACAAAACATTTCTTCTTTATTTGTTTATTTTTTAGCCATACAAGCATGTCAGTTCTTTGGATTAAAACATGAACTGTTTTATGGAGTCATTGTTATAGTGAGGGGGGGAAAAATCCTGCTGTGATCTGAAAGTTTTGTTGTGATTCTGAACTAATTTGATCAACTTCCCAGCAGAATAAAACACGTAAATTTTATATTCAGATTTTATACTCAAACTTGGCCAATACATTTTATGAGGTGTGGACATGCTTGCAAGAATATTTTTGCTTTTTTTATTTTTTATTTTTTTTCTTGGAGCTGAGTCATGGTTTGGAAAACGTAATCAGTGCTAGAGTAAGGTTTGCAGATTAACATCTCAAATCTTCAGCCTCTTGAATACAATGACAAATATCCTGGAGCTGCAAAAGGTCAAACATTCATCTCTTGTTCATTTTTTCTCTGCAGGGATGTGTGACTAACGACGATTGTGGAAAAGGAAAGTATTGCCTCTCTGACACTCATAGGTCCAAGTGTAAGCCATGTAAAGACACTGATGTGGTAAGTGCTAGAATCTTGCCTTTGTTTTTGGTCCGACTTCTATAACATTTTTTGCCATCATCCTTCATCTTGCCCTTGTCATATTAAGACTGGAAATATTTAGTAATGATCTAATTCTAACTCAGTGGGGTTATCGTTTTCATCACAATCTTTCAGGATGCTGGGAGTTTCTCACACACTGCAATGCAGGTTAAGGCCACAAGTGTAGTTGGAGTGTGTCGTTTTGTGAGCAGTCTGTCTTGTTAGCTTCACATGAAAGGACAGGCCGAGTCAAGGTTGAACAAGAGCTCATCACTTTTATCTGCTTGGCAGAAACGTTTCAATTACTTTCATCTGAGCATTTTGGTCCCAACTTGGAGATCTGGTCTCGTCATTTTAGGTGCAGCAGAATAAAAGGCAAATGGGAAGAAAGCAGGCTGGCAGTTGGCCAACCACAGGTGCAGCGTGAAAGGAGAATAAACGCACGGGGGACATGATCTGTATCCTCTTCAGGTTGCTGCACTGTGCAGCTTCGTGTAGCTATAACCAGGATATTGATGAGCCTGTTCTATATGAGCCGTGGGACTAAAAATCTCCCTTCACTTTCAAACTGTACTGCAGATTTCATTCATTATTAATTAAACAAAGCCAGCAGTCGTCACGGTTCAAGAGTCATTGAAAATAATGCTGCCGTGAGGGTTCAGCTCTGGTAAAACTTTATGCACATGTCCTTGTATCGCTTTTCTGTGACTATTTTAGGACAGCGGAGTTCATTATTTATCATTTAATCTTTAATATATGCGTCAAAAATCTCAAGAAAAGCAAATGTTCTCTCTCTCAGTCTTGCACTAAAGATGACGAGTGCTGCGGCGACCAGATGTGCGTGTGGGGTCAGTGCAGCAAAAATGCTACCAAAGGAGAAGCTGGCAGCACTTGTCAAGTCCAGAACGATTGTCAGCCAGATCTCTGCTGTGCAATTCATAAAGGTACAACACATCGTGCAAAATAAGTTACTGTGCATGATCTCAGTTGACAAAAAAAACCAAAAAAACATTTCCTGTTTTGCAGCCTTGCTTTTCCCCGTTTGTTCGGTCAAACCGATTGAACGTGAACGCTGTTTTGATATCTCCAACAACCTGATGGAGCTGCTGTCCTGGGACATGCAGGATAACAAACCCAGGAAACACTGTCCGTGTGCGGGAGAGCTTCAGTGCCAGCACCTCGGGTGAGTGCAGCGCCTTTTTTTCTGTGATGGTACACGTAATTACACCGATATTCATTCCGAGTTTCTCCTTCCTTACTGTTTGACAGGCGTGGATCCATGTGCCTGAAAGCAGAGGACTCGAGCGAAGAGGACCTGACAGACTCTCTGTACTCAGAAATTGACTACATTCTCTAGACAAAGCTTGACTGAATGTACACACACTCTCTCTCTCTTAAAGCAGCATGAAACGTCTTCCCACTGTCTTTTTGCCAGCTTAATCCAAAGTTGTAAAGCTCCAAAAGCTAATATAATGGACGCTAATAAGAGTTTCAATCACTGATTGTATTTATGTTTTTGTTTCTTTGAGTATTAAATGACATAAAGCTTTTATGCTGAATGTTGCTTAGGCTTCTGTCAGGATTCAACATTTAGTCACAGCTGCGTTCTCTGAAATTATGATACAAAGAGGTTGTGTTGTTTCCCTCACTCCTTAGCTAAATGGCCCTAATGCTTTACATATACTACATTTTTTATTATTGGAAGGTGTTCATCTTATTTGGTTCTTTTTATTAATCATATGATTTTTGTTCTATTTTTTTTTTTTGCAAGAATTATAGGAACAGTTTGATGATCATTAAAGATTTTTCAGGCTTTGCTGACGCCTGAAAGATGGATATGGATAATTTCTAAACAGATTCAATCTTTTTTTAACCGACACTCATTTTAAACTGCTTGAATATGTTTCAAGAGATGCTTGTATCATTTATTTTCATACATTTGTTGAATGAAAATAACATGGATAATTCTGAGTTTGTGTTAAAAGATAGTCTTGCTAGGTATCCAGACAAAATCTATATGGTTCTTAAAGAAACGTGCACCGATGGCTTTGTAATTGCTTTTATGTTTGACCATATAAAGTTTTAGTTGTTAATAAAGCTTCTTTTCTAAATCCTGGTCCATCACATCTAAAGTTACGCATTTAAAAGCAATTCTTTTATTTTCTCCCACAGATCAACTGGACGACATTATGACTCCGCTTCTTTATGGGGTTCATGCATTGTTGCTTTGAAATTAAAAAAATAATCTCATATACACTTTAGAAGCATCGTTATCAGTATCTATTGTTTGTGAATGCAGCAAACTTGTTGCTCTGGCTGTAGAATAAAAAAAATATATATATATAAATAAAACCAAAGTCCCTTTTGTGAGTAAGCTATTTTGATGATCACCGTCAAGAAGTCTTTTTCTTTTTAATCAAAAAAAGCATTTTTTAATTTATTTCTAAAATCATCTTTAACTATTTTCACACATGATCTCAAATTCCAAAGAAATAAACAACAGAGAAAAAAAAGGGAAATCCTCCGATGTTGGCGTTTCTACAGTGAAGAGCTGGTGACAACCTCAGGGAAACCAGGGCTGCTGAGTTTAAGTTCACAGAGCCTTAACCCGGGGAAGAGGAGGAGGAGTCCAGCAGGCTGTGTGCGCCCCCTGGTGTCAAGTCTATCAAGCAGCAGCAGCAGCCAGTCGAAGCGCCAAAAAAACCTCAAACAAACCTCATGTCCCCCCCTCCCCACTCCATGACAAAAACCCAGAGAGAACCCCCACCAGACAGGACAACCACCCCCACTCACACGACAGGATGATCCATGCTGTGGACGTCCAGCCCACAAAGTGCAAAAACAAAGCAAAAAAAGAAAAAAAGACAACAAATAGATTCTCTACAAATATAATGAACACACAGCAGATGTGAGACTCGCTAAAGACCCAACAGCAGCGATTAGGTCTGAAGCAAATTAATAACTTACAGACAACAGAAGAAAATTCTTAACAAAAAACTACTTGGTTTTTGCTTCATTGTATTTTATGACAGAAAGGACCAACATCCTATGAAATCACTACATGAAGTGAAAATGCTGCGTTAGATGCAAAGCAGCCCATAACAACACATAATGAGGGTGTTACAGGAGCACGACGTTTTGCTTCTAGACTCATCAAATTCTGTGAACCAATTTTTTTTTTTTTTTCTTCAAAGTTACAGAGAAAGCAAGGTCATTTTTTTTTTCCACCAGAGGAGATGTGGAGGAGGTGGGAAAAGGTCAGGAGGTCTCGGCTGTCGAAAGCAATCAGAAGACGGTGAGTAACTGAGGACGAGCAGTGGTCAAACGGCATGAGAACATGACGAGACGCGTATGAGCAAGAATCACCGTCGTCCGGAACAGAGAGATGAACAAAGAATGACAGAGTTTGATTTCAGAAGACTCGCAAAGACGGGATGGATGACTTCCCAGCTGGCTTCACCGCCCTAGCCTCTCCACATCCGTTTCATGTGATTTGTCGATACAGTGCTCGATTCTTCTCTCTAAAATTAGCTTTTGAACTTCCCTTTAGACTTTACAGTACATTACACTATAGTACACATCAAGGGCTCTGGACAGCAGTGGGGCTCCGAGCTCGGGCTGTGAGGAAAACGCTCCTCACAACGCCGCTTTCGTTTCAAGTCACTGTCGTGTCAAAGTCCAGACGCCTGGCGGTTTCGCCCGCAGCGGCCGGGCGATCTAAACAGCCCAGTGTGGTTTGTGCGGGCCTCAGTCCTGCCCCGGGTCCCTCACGGGGCCGCCGTCCAGGTAGATCTTGAGGGCCTTCTCTTTGCGCGGCGAGTAGCTGACGCGGTGTCCCGTCTTCAGCAGGCGGCTGCTTTCCTTCTTCATCAGCTCGTTGCGCTCGTCCTCCGACAGCTCCAGAGGTTCGTCTCTGTTGTCCCTGCACCGACAGAGACGGCGCACGTGATTTAAGTCCACCGTGAAAGCCATAATCTTAATTTTGTAAATACGTTTAATGAAACGATACATAAAAAGCCAGTTTCAAACGTGTATTACATTTAGTTTGAGTCTTCAAGCAAGTAACCCTATCAACCCAAATCGCTTAATAGGTGGCAGAACTCTACAGCTCAATACATCAGAATATCTAGCCAAGTATTAATCTCTTAATTATACTTACTACAAAACATTCCATATTTAGACATAAACAAAAGGCTATAATGTTTACTAGTCTGTCCCGATTCAATGTGTTAACCTGAGGAAACAATTTAATTTTGAGACCCAAATATCTCATTCTGGATGTCAGCCTTTAAGAGTTTACACTTAACCAGTGACGAACTTTAAATTTTGAGTTAAAACGCACCTCTTTACTATCTTATTATTTATTTATACATCACTCTCAAACGTTTGTAGTTTGTGGTCAGCTGTTCACTGTCTTTTTTGATAGGAATTGAATTAAAAGGTATAAATCGGTCGACATCAGAGACTGCGTAAACATGTTTCCACCTTATTGAAAAACGTACCTGTAGAAGACCACGGCTCCATCGTCACAGATGTACAGAGGCCACACATTGAGAGTCGAAACTTTTGGGTTCCAGTCCAAATCCTGATGGATTTCCAACACGGATATATCACATGGAAACGTTCCCCTGCCCTGCACAGCGGAGACATGCGGCTCGTGAATAAAACAAAAAAAACAAAAACAAAAAAAAAAAAAAAAAAAACACACGACATGAAGAATCAAGGTCTGAAATATTGAAATGCTCATACCTTTGCAAATTCCAAGTTCTCCATGGGAATACCACTCATTTCACTGAGCTGCAAAAGTGAAGAAGAAGAAGAAGAAGATGTTTACGATATCATCAATTAAGACAAAACTGTATCAAGTCACTACAATTGACAGAAAGCGATTCAGCAGAAAGAATCGAGCATTTTTATCTATCACTTAACATGTACAGGGAGAAAAATTAAAAATAAAAACAATTATATGAACATTGTACAAAAATTATAACATGAAAGTGAGGATGAGGCTACTACCATCAGCCAGCAGATGGCGACAACTGCACAAAGAAATCATGTGCAATGAAAATATTGATTTTTCTTTTTCAATTAATTGACTTAGCAGCCCTAAATTATTGTCAGAAACTGACTGCTGACATCTTGTACAAGAAAAAAAAAAAAAAAAGATAAACGATTAAAAGCCTTTTGGTCATAGCTGGGATGATCGAGTCTTTTGAGCAAAATGTAAAAGTAACCGGGTGACAGAAATACCTTTTCCTTTAGTTCTTCCACGCTGCTGCTCTCCAGAATCGCTTCCTGGAAAGGTCCCAGCTTCATCGTAGCTGGGTTCCACTTCCGGGTCAGAATGGCCAGCTGCGACATGGACTTCATCTTCTCCGAGTCTGAGAATGAGCAAACGACGACTCAAACGCACATAACTCTGTACCAGCAGTGGGCCGGCTATCGGAGTCAAGTTATACTAAGGCTTTAAAAAGTTGATGCTTTGCAATATTGACAAAATAGACACATTGGTAGCAGAAATTTAAAGTGGGAAACATGGCGTGGAAACAATAGGAGGACCACATAGTACTCTTGTTAAAGTGAGGCGATTTTAAAATTGCAGCTGGAAAGCTTTGAGCAGCACTACTGCAATTAATCAGTAGAGCATTATAGGAGAAGTAGAAACAAAAAATTGCTCAGATTAAAATCATATACATTTTCATTTTTACCATACTGTGATATCTGTCACACCAACAGACTAATGCTAGCCCACGTCAATCTGAAGCTGACTAGGTATTTATTTCTAAACATGGATTTTACATTTTTATTACATAAAATGGTGAACACCGATCTGTTAGGGGTTTTAGTTTAATGTCTTTTCGTTATTTTACATTAAGAGTACAGTGACTTTCTATTCATGGAAAGTCATCAAGATCTCATAAAACACAGTGGCTGCCTTTCCTTTAACACAAGTTATAAAATGCATTTCAACTTGTTTTAGAAAATCTGCCGAGCATTTTTTTTTTTTTTACCATCCAAGACTTCCAGGAAAACCTCCCAGTTTGAGGAAATGCTGATGTCTTCCTCGTAAACGTGGTAATCCAGAAACACCGTTCCTGGATTCTTCCACGTCTTTTTCCTGAGACGAACCCTGCCACACACAAATAAATGTATGAACCGTTTCGTACAATCCTTTTTTTTTAAAGAAAATCTTTAAATATGCCAAACTCATCGCCAGACTGATGTTACCTGTCGATGCTGAGGTCGAGCTTGCACTGCTCTTTTAACTGAGGAAGCAGCTCCTCTTTGGACTGTCTTACAGTCATGCCCTTAGCAAACACCGTTTCCACTAAAAACTTACAAGGCTGCAGAAAAAAAATATATTACTGAGCACCTGAATAAAAGACAAAGTGAACTGACACGAGACACTGCTGTCGCACAAGGGCAGCAGTTAAAATGGAGGCTGACAACTTTAAAGGCTTAGCGTAACGAATAGTTGAAAAGGAGGTGAGGAAATGCTGATGAAGCTGTTAATAAACCACATGAGCTACGCCAACCGATCATGATGACATTTAATCATATCTTACCTCTGGTTCATTCACGAGCAGCTGGAACACTTTGACTCTGTATTCACCCTTTTTCAATGCTCTTCCCAGTCGAATGGTTATCTGAGCAGTCAAAGAGAAACTTCAATTAGAACCCAAAAGGCCTTTTTACACAAACTGCTCCCTCAGTCAGAAATACCCCGGGGCGGCTCGTCCTGACCTTGTTGTCGTCGGAAAACGACGAGAGCGTTTCGTTGAGCCGTACGCTCTCAAACTCCTGGTTGTTGGCGTAAACTCGAAACACCTTGAACTGGGACGACGGGACTCCGACGTAGGGCTCCAGGTTCTGCTTGAAGGCAGCCAACGTTATTCTCTTGTCCACGTGAAGCACTAAACCTGAGAGGAAACGTGGGAGAACATTTCAGACTAAAAATAATCTCCTCCATTGTTAACTTGAAGAACAAAAAAAAAAAAAAATCACTGAGTTAGGGTCGGGTGAAAAATAGATGTTAGCACATTTTAATGCTTGTATTTATTTTACTTTTCGAGAATAGTCATAATATTACAACAATAAAGTCATATGACAAAGTTGAAATAATATGAGAATGAAGGGTTAATATTGGCTGAGTAAAATCGCAGTATTAGGAGAATGCAGTAATAATTTTAAGATAATTTCAACACAAAAAACAAAAATTAAAATGAGGAAAGTTGAGAATCTTGGGAAGTTATAGTTTGGTATTGGACTGTCTAGACCAGTGGTTCTTAACCTGGGTTCGATCGAACCCCAGGGCTTCGGTGAGTCGGTCTCGGGTTCGGCGGAGCCTCTGCCGCGGAGGTGAAGACACACTGTGTAAAGTCGTGATGATGCCCTGCTTTGCTGCAGAGGATCACGTTACATTGCTGAGCCAATCAGAGCTGTGGAGGAGCACTGATTGAAGGAGCTCCACTCTCAGCATGGATTTGAACTTGTGTCTTTAATTACTTCAGCAAAGCTCACAGTTTTTACCAAATTCTATAGTCTAAATCTCCTCCTTAGTCTCATCTTTCTGGGGTTGCTACTGCCTCTAGTGGCGTGGGGGTGGTAACACAGCTAATAATTACATTACTAAATCGGAATACCGCAAAGTATTTTGTGCGTCTGGGGAGGGGTTGGAGGAATAAGAAGGGAAATGCCCATATGAAACTGGGGGATTCGGTACCTCAAAAAAGGTTAAGAACCACTGGTCTAGAAGAAAGAACCACACGAACTGAGCTGGTCACGCCACACCTTGGTAACTATTAAAGCTGCTTTCTCATTAAAACGAAACTTTTCCTAAAACTTTAAGACACTTTTCTATTAAAAATTGCATCTGTAGTCGACTAATATGACTGTATTCTCAAAATGTTAAAATTTTCGTAACCTGTCCCTAATAATCAGCCCTATAACTCACAGAAGTGAGTTATAGGGTTATAGGGCTGAAATAAGAAATATTTTTCTTTCTGAAAATATTTTGTCATTTGTAATTTCTTTTTTAGACAAAAAAAAAAGATTAAAATTGTGAAATCTTCTTTCTAACAAAAGAAAGAAAAATATATTTTTAAGCCACATTGTCAAGCCTTACTAAGAGAACGTTCCTCTATTAAAGTCAATTTTAATTTTATTAAAATGCAAACAGAGAGTTAAAAAACGAAGGGTAAAAGCCGTTACATTTGTGTGTATCCCACGAAGCATCATCCTGAGAGTAAGGCTCTGCTCTGAAGTACAGGTACTGAGCTTCTGCCTTGCTCTTCCCGTTGTCGTCATACTCGCTGTCGGTCCCAGAGTCTTCCTCAGCAGTGTCCCAGGTCTCCTTCTTGCCCTCGTGGGCTTTGGAGCGTCGGCTGCTGGTGATGCTGTGTGAATCCAGGCCGTTGGCCAGCTGGATGGGGCCGCTGTCCGCGTTGCACAGTGTGTCGCTGCTGTGGCTGGAGCTCAGGATGTCGCTGTCCACTGAGCTCGTGCTACGGTCATTGTTCACCTCAGAGTCTGAACGCTCCTCGCAAACAAACTGGTTCTCCGTGTCGGAGGAGCCGGATATCCGGTTCTCCAGCTCCCTGCTGTCTGCCGCCACGCACAGCGATGAGTTCGAGTCCGCCTCCTGCGTCGGCGACTCGATGTGCTCGAAGTCGCTAGTGTCGGAGCTTTTCTGGCTGTCGCTGGCACTGGAGCCCTGCTGCTGCTGCTGCTGCTGAAGAGACAGGTTCTTCAACTTCTCCGTGCTCTCCTCCAGTATCGCTTCCACAGATTTCCTGTTGCCCTTCGATCCTTCGAAGGGACCGTCAGAGTCTTCTCCTGCTTTTTGACAAAGAGTTCTGCTGGCCAGGGTGCCAGGAGATTGCTCAGGCAGCAAGACAAACAGGCGGATCGTGTTCCCGTGGCGATCCAACAGTTTCCACAAGAGCGAGTCGGTGAAAGGAACCTGATGATCAGTCAACTCTGAGCTCTCCACAAAAACCTGGTGAAAGAGAATTTGATTAAATGTTCCGAGTTTCAAACATTTACAATGCGAACATTAGAGGAGAAAAGAAGACCTTGTTACTCCTGAAGAAACCCTCGGCTTTTAGCGTCTTGTTTGGGACGTAGAGCAGCCTGAGGTCGTTGTAGCACCGCTCCAAGACCACGCGCATCGTTTCTGCAGACAGACCTGTAGCCTAACAACACACACACACACACAAGGTATTCACTGTCTCCCAGCCAATATACACTTAATATAGAGTTGGATCTCAATAATTAAGTTAGCAAAAATTTCTTTCAGTCAATGAAAAAGTAAAACTCAGATCATGGACTTGTTCTTTAGTTGGTTGACACTGATGTCTTAAAAATTCAGTTTGTTTTTTTTGTATTGATCTGATGCCATTTTCATAATTTTTGAGTTCTCTTTAGCTGCAAGCCACATTCATCAAAATGTACAGAAATAAACACAAAGTACTTGATTTGATGTGCAATGAATGTTTTTGAATTTCCCATTTTCAACTGAAATATTGAGAACAACCAAATTTTAAGTGGTCATATAATTAATTGAGATGCACACGTACACAAGAAAAGAACCCAAAATAATTTAAAAAATGGAAAAGATGAAGAAACCTGTGCTATAAGCTGTTTGAATTCAGTGATAGACTGGTTCAGGTACGCTCGCACGCTGATCGGAAGGGCGATGGTCTCGGTCTTCAGATCAACAACGTGGACCTTCACCATCACCTCTGTCGTCAAATAAGTAAAACAAAAAGACAAAATTCGAATAAAGAGACTGAGCCTTTAACCGTCCCTGCAGCCCCGCATTCACTTCCAAACATTTAAACGTCAGCAGATGGACTAACCTCCAGGTTTATACGGCTGGAAGACCTGATCAGGCCGGCGAGTCTCGAGGAGCAAATCGAACATGTACGAGGACTTGACGCCTCCAAGCAGGAGCCCCATGGGGGTGTCTTCCTCGCCTTCGTACGACCGCTCCAGATACTCATGGAACTCATCATACTTTACCAGGCGACAGCAGTCCAGAGGGACAACTCCTTCCAGCTCCATCAGCTGAAGAAGCACAGAAAAATAAAAGACAATATTAAAATTTCTGCTTAGTGATGGTCAAATGTAGAAGGGTAACAACTCAACCCGCCTTGTAGGCCATTTCTGTTGCTTCTCTGAGAATTTTATCTTTGTGAACCTCCAACTTGCTCTCCATCATCATTTTGACAGGATGCACACAGAAGAGCTTGATCTGAAAATCGGGATAAAAAGATCGTCAGCTTTTTGTGTAGCTAATGATGCGTTACTATAATTAATCCTTAGAAGTCGAACGTACTTATCGGAATCACAAAAATACCTTGCAAGTGTTTCGTTCGATTTCTCTCTGGCGCTTCTCTTGCTCTTCGGATTCCTTCTCCTTCTGAACCAAACTCTTTATGTGCTCTGGGAAATCTTCCACAGATAAAAACCCTGCAGACAAACACAACGCTACACATTAAACCTACTACCGACGTACAACCTCAGGACAAAATGTAAATGGCAAAGAACGAGGGCAGAGAAAATGACAACATACAGAATTTAATCATGTCGTATAATAAAACAGCCCATTTCTTTAAAGTTACAGCATTTTAAATTCAAGCAAATGAGCATGAGGCTTAGTTTTAGACAGAGTGAAAGCGAAACTCTTCCTGGAAGAAACCTCCCCCCATAGTGCTGCTCAGGTTAAGCAATTGACATTTAAAATACCCTTTTTCTGGGAAATATCAAAGAAATTCAGAAAAGCTTCTCCAGGTCTACAAAAACAATTGACCATAACATTATGAGCACTGACAGGCAAAGAGCAATACACCAGCAACCATCGTCCTGATACACCATTAGATTTGAACGGCAAAAGCAGGAAGTTTGTTCCAAGCAACAAGAGAATCGATTTCTTATTTTTGTGTTGAAAATGGAAAACTAAAAGAAGAAACACTGATAATTATCTTCACAAATCTTCCTAAATGATCTTAGTTTGCGATTATCAACATAGACGAAACGGGAAGCAAAACAAACAAACAAATGCAGAGGATGACCCTACAATGACACAAAAAACCGCATCATTATTGCTGCTGATTAATAAATTCTCCTCCTTCAGCAGATAAAACCACGAGTCCCTCAAACTGAACAAATGCTTCAAGTTTGAGAAACAAGACAAACTCCAAATTATCCGAACTACAATCCAACTGACCATTTGCACTGAATGCTACTGATGGAGGCCGGACTGATGAACTACAGGTGACTGGTGGTTCAAAACAACGTCACACCACAACCTCTTAAAACTCAAACGTCAAAAGGAGGAAGAGCTACAAAGTAAATGATACTATGATTGAATTAATCTGGTATAAAAATGTATAAATCCTGACCAAAATATGTGACGGGTCAAAATTTTGTTGGGATTTTCTCAAGCTGGCTGTGTTGTTCTCTTACTTGAATTCCTTGAGGGGTCTTTCAATCTGTAAATCAGCATGTAAGCGTTTGTGGAACTGTCGAGGGAGAGATGGGAGAAGAAGATATCGTTATACTGAACTCGGAAAACAACAACTTGGAAATAGATGTAGTTAAAACATTACTCGTGTTAATTTTTTTTTTATCAAAGCTAAAATATAAGTCTTTAAAATATGTGGTGTGGTATGTAGACAGAGGATAACTGACCTTGCAAAGGCACTGGAATAATAGCCTCTGCTCCCTGAGGACCCCCCATATGTCTTCCTGATATCATCCTGGGTGATCTATTGAAAAACAATGTACCAAAATTTAAAAAATATATATATACACATCATTATTTAATATATTTTTAAATATTTAATTTCCCTTTGGGATCAATAAAGTACTTTTTGAATTTAATTTAATTAAAAAAAAATATTCATAAATATGAAACAGTCATTTTTCTCAAGAGAGAGCAGAGATCTGCTAAGTCAGTAATGCATTAGCCTGTTACAGGGTAAAACAAAGGCACCTAGACGATGAGCCTGACCTTGCTAACATGCTGATCATTGAAACTGTACCACTGGCCATCACTGAAGGACTTGATGTAGGCGTAGTAGTGTCCACCCGCAGCGCTGCCCGAATGGACCATGACGGAGAACAACTCAAAGGTCAGCAAGCTCTGGGGAAGAACAGAGAAGTATTCTAATAAAAGCAACAATTCATTTGTAGAGTTACACGTTACTACTACAGAAGCGTTACGCTCATGTCTGCTAGAGGACAGCAGCTCAAATGTTTAAATCGTTAATACACTGGGACAGCAAGTAGAGACTGGAGACGACATAAAAGAAGACGTCAACAAAAGCCCGATGCTCTCAACATGCTTGCTGGGAATGAAAAGACTCGAAATAAAAAAGTCTAAAGCTCTATTCGCTGATTTGCTTATTCTTTTAACTTGTATGCAACATAAAGCCCTTCATCAAACTCTGAAATCTATGGGCTCTTTTGTGTTTTTGAGGGTACTAATAAATCGGCATATTTCAACCATTTATAATATTTTACTCAGGAAACTCAAACATAAAGCAGAAATGACATTTTAATCCCTTTGGATGTGCAAATGAAGAGTTTATTCTTGCATTTTCACTATATTGTGTGTGTGGCATGCAAAGCCTAAACAAAACAAGTTTTAACTTCTGTGGTTAAGTTTATGTTTGTGGGTCAAAATGAGATTCTCACGCTATGAAAACCTCATGTAAAAAAAAAATGTTCGTATAACATTATCTTATTGTTTTTGTTGGTATTTTAAATGGTTTGTCACTTTGAAGCTCACCACCTTTAGCTTTAACGTTGCATTATCTAATTTAAAGTGATGCATGCCACCCAGTTTCCCACAATGACTCCCCACATTTTTTGCGATGAGAAACATTTTCTAAGAGCTCTTTTTGCTCTTTTTTGGATCCTTTGTCCAGCCTGCTGAGCAGGAGAATGCAGCAATAAGTAGGGGAGGGGAACGCTGCTCTATATTTTAAACAGTAATACTAAAAGTTCTTTAAATTTTAGGAATGTTACGACAGAAAATGTTTACCTCTTCCTAACACCTCAATATATCTTGACAGAAGTAACACTCTTAGTTTGTGGATGAAAACGGGCAACTTTAATAATATAATGCAGGATAAACAGCTGTACTAAAATAGACGCAAAGATGCAAGATTCCAGATGGCAGCATTTTCTCTAAATTAATCTTTTTAAATTAATCGTTTTATACTGAAATACTAAATAATGACTTTGGCTACAATCCCATCCTCCCAGACCTCCCAAGCCAAGCAGATAAAGGAGATATCTATTGAAAGACAAGAGAGATAGTTACCTTTGGCTTCAATGCCCTTTCTGTGCTACTGGTGCTGTCCAAGCAGATGCCCTCATCCACACAGTCATCAGTGGAAAAATCATTGCTCATTTGGTCACTGTGGCAACTGCCTTCATTCTCTGCTCCGCTATCAGTGCAGCTCTCTGTCTGAGGCGATTTCTAAAAAGAGACCAATTCAAAAGAATAATGGAGGTTTAACAAAAAAAAAGGTGAGTTTTTTTGTTTTTTTTCCACCAGTATTTATGTGCTGGTGTTCTGGCTTAGAGAGACAAAACCAAAAGCACACAACAATGTGTTTAGCTAGATAAGACAGCAGCACTGTAAAAAGAGTTCAAGGCTCAAAAGGAAACACCAAAGCAGAGTGCTAGCCACGGTCCAAAGGTTGGCACGCACAAATCATTGTGGGATGGTTTAATAGACGTCTATGACAGGATATAAATCACAATCACTCTCATGTGGCCACAATCAGCCCATATGATTGAACCTTGGCTCTACCAGCCAAGGTTCAGAAAGAACATGGCAAAGCTGGAAGAGGTGCAAACTATAAACAGAGCTACAGAACATCCTGACAAGCTGCACTTGTCTGAGGTTTCCACCTCCTGTAGCTCCAAATATTTTACCACATTACCATTAACCAGCGAGTAAATCTGACTTCAGAAGGTCCAATTTAGACTCCAGAGTTTCTATAGGCTAAACACCAGCAGCCCTCTCACAAAGGGAAAGACATTAAAATGAAAGGATTCCTTTCCAATTTCTTCCCGCCACAAGCGATATGAACATTTACTTTCTCAGTGCGACTCGCGGTGGAGATAATCTATTTCGTGAAAAATAAAAGTAGAAAAATTGGGTCATGCCAAGAGATGCACAAAATATCTTCGAATTACTGTTACATCACGTTCCTCATTACATGCGTCGAGGAAGTAATCACATTTTGGTTCATCACCATAATGTTCACGATGCTGAGGGGCCATTAATCTAATCTGAATCGTCGAGAGCGACGGCTGCTCTCACCTCGTCTTCCACATCGATGAACGGGCTCATGTCGAGCTCCTCTGGGAAAGTCATGCGGTCGTTAAGCTTGATGCGATGCATAGTGGTGTAGTCAAAATCAAACCTTTTCAGCTGCAGCGTCAGCAGGTAGGGGAAGTGCAGAAACCTCAGACCCTGGGTTAAAAAAAAAAATTAAAAAAAGCATCAGACGAGTTCAGCTGCAGAACACTGTATTCCTTCCCATCACCGCTTCACCTTTTCACTTTGCTCACCTTTCGGGCATCACATTTCTTTTTGCAGCGCTCACAGAAGTACTGGTTGGGGCCGTCCAAGGTTTCTGGCTGGATGAATGCCTGCAAAGCTTCTTCCTGCAACAGCATTAAAATTGCATCGTTTAAATTGAGATTAAAGTTGAAAAATTAAAAGGTTATGACTTGTATCAAAATGAGCTTTAAGTAGCAGAAGTATCTGGAGTGTTGACAAGAAAAACCCACCACACTTCCGTAGGCCTGACTGGCTCCAAAGGGTCTGATCACAAGAGGGATGTCCAGGTAAGTGTCGATTCTCCAGCTTTCATATCCACACTCTAAACAACGCACATAATCCTTCAGCTTTCCCTGGTACAGCTGGTTGATCAGATCAGCCTGAGGATATGCAGAGGCATTATTTCTCCCAAACAATATTAATCTCCGAGCTACATTATAATGCAAAGAAAAGGACAACACTGACGTGTGAAGAAGTAGCCTGATGGATTTGAAGAACGCATTGACCAAATTAACTCGGAACATAAAACACTTGGTTTGTACACACTTGGTGTGATAACCTTTCGTAAAAAGGTTACATGAAATCTTGGAATTTACACAAAAGTTTAACAAATGTCACACAAATAATGCATATTATCCAGCTGCTTTCAATTTAAAAACAGAAAACTAATAGTTACCCCTACTGCTGCTTAGATGTCATAAACTAAGTATTACAGTTGAAGCTATTATTTAACACACTTATTTGCTACTTTGATTTTGATAAACTCAATAAAAAAAATAAATAATAAATAAATGTAGTAATGGCTTTCAAGGTCTTTTTCTGTTCCACAATTTATACAGTAACAAAAGTAAAACAAGTTCATATCGGCCAATTATTTATTTATTTTATCTGCTCAGATAATCGGCGTGCAGAAAACTGCTGAACAAGCACGCCGCTTGCAGCTCGCCGACTATAAGTTTAAAAGAGCGTTACCCAACCGAGGGTAAAGTTTCCACATCCCAACTTTTTGCAACTGGAAATATTTTTGAAACACCTGAATTTCTTTCTCTCTCATGAGTGAGGGAAGAAATGTTGAAGCTCTCTTTCAGACAGCTGACCAGCAGTTCCTCAATTCAACCAGAACTGCAGTCAGTCCAGCACTTTATTACCATGGGGTGATGCAACACAAACTCGCCTGTTTGGAAATACTCCCAGTAGCAAAAAAAAAAAAAAAACAGAAGCAGTCATTGTGGAGAAAACTAAATAATCCCCATTTATGTCTTTTATTAAGGGCAGCCAGACGCAGCCTGGCTACTTGAGCAGATAGCCCAACTAACTGATGAGCTGATGTCAGCTTGTTATGCTTGTGTTATTTATAAAGAGCAGAGAGACACATAAGCTCCTCAAACGTATTTCTAAATAATTGTGTTTTAGTCCTAGTATTAAAATCAAAACAAATGTTGGAAACAACAAATCTAACCATCCTTATTTGATAAAAATGTAATGCACAATTAATAACTGATATTTTTCTGGTGTTACAGTTCTTCATTTTAACTTTTTTGGTTGACATTGTGTAACTGTGGTGTCTTGATTCCCAACAAGATTATCTGCTGATGTAATCATAAATTAGCTGTAAAGAGGTATTACACCATTTTCCCCCCAACACCAAGAAACAAACAAGGCTGTAAATCATAAAATATCTGTATAGATTGGCATTATAAACTACTTCTCAGTTCTGTAATCTGTCTATTCTCGTTTTCTGTTATAAAAGAGTTACTTCATGGCATGCCTGTTTATTCCCACATCAGTCTATGTGCTGCTGCAGTACTCAGCATGTCCAGACTATAAACAAAAGCCCAAACCCAGGGATTGTTTGCCAGTTGCGATTTTTCCATAGTTTATTTTGAATCTAAGGTCTGGAGCTGTTGGCTTCGTGTTTTGCTAACAACAATTGAGTAAACACTCTCCTACCTGTTCTGTCTGCTTCCACTTCTGCTCCAGGGCATCGAACATGACCCTGCACAGTTCCTGGACGTCATGCTGCTGCCAGGCTGAAAAACAAATCCATTAAAAAAAAAAAAAAAAAAAAAAAAGGATATTTAAGTCTGGAGCGCGAGAAGCACATGTTCTTTCACTTGCAAACCAACACGTGATTAAAGTCACACGGGAGCACAAAACCTCACCCTCACTGCTATCCCACCCGAAGCTCCGAGTTACATCAGTCGTCTCAATCGCCCGCTTCTTACTGGTCTGCAGCAGAACAAAGAGCCTTTGCAGCTGGTAGGGGATGCTGGTGACGGGATCCTCCTCGGATTCCTCAAACTCCCAACTAAAGTTGAACAGATGTGAAAGGTTTTAAGCTCTGTGTTTCGCTAGCTACATAAAAAAAAACAAAAAAAAAACAGATCAAACCATAGTTCCTTACTTGTAGAGTGCATTTCTAAACTCAGGAGTCATAAACAGTGTTTGGAGGAGACTGTTCAGATAGCAGGTCATTGCTTGGTTAACCAACCCAACATAACCTGAGGGTGGACAAAGAGATAAAAGACGATACGTGCGACAAGTCATGAACGAAACATTTTAGACCTTTGCCAGATGCCAACACTTACCGGTCTCAGATTTGCTGAGGATGGATGAGTAGGAGTACGACGGACTGCTGTAGTCACCGCTGCCGCCCGCGCTGCCGTCTCTTTGCAGGGGGCCGATAAACCGCTCCTGGGAACTGTCATCCAGCCCGCTGCTATCTGCTGTTCCTGACTCATCCTAATAGCACAAACGCCATGGAAATTTAAGAAAATAAAACTCGAACTGGGAAGCAAGTTCACAGCCTTTCCAATTTAAATAAATAAATCACACTAAAAAGACGCAACACTATGAATATCTTTTATTTTAACCGCTTACCGATGCAATCTGTGGTTGCTCTCCATCTTTATCTGTAAGCTGGAGAAAATTCTTCTTACCGCCGGGCTCAAAGCTAGAATCAGAGAGGGACATCTCACTGTTGTGCTCCAGCGGTGCCTTGAGGGAAGGAAGTGAAACAAAAAACCCAAGTTAATAAATCCAACACTAAACGGTCTTTTACAAGCTTAATAAATAGCACACTTACAGTGGTCAGACTTCCTTTAAATTCATTTCCTACAAACTTCCTGTCTTGATGTGAGCAAAGGAAGCAGTTTGGAGCAAACATGTGAGGAGCACTAACGAGCAGTCTTCGAGAAGACGAGCTGAGGATGAGCGAGCAAGTGCAGCAGCAGAGGCAGTGGCTTAATCCACTGACCTACTCAGTGAGATAACAACAGGCACAGCGCTTGGGCTTTGGCCTGGGTCAGCAACAGGATTAGCTTGGGCTCATTTAAGAAAAGGTAATATAATGTACAGAAAACAACTGAACACTCTCTTCACCGACGCAGAACCTTGACTGTGTTTTGTTTTATAATTTAAGTATTTAAGCAAGTTATTTCCACTGCTTACTTGGGACTTTTTAAAAGATGAATTTTTGTAGCAGAGAGCAGTACAAAGGCAAACTGAATTTTGTAACTTTAATGGCACGAAAGAAAGTGAAAACATCCATTTGCAGTTTTGATGAGGTTATAATTTAGTGCCACTGTCCAGATGGTCCAGATTATGTGTCATGAGTAAAGTATTGCACATCAGGAGGCACAAACAGGGGAGAGTCTCTATTATTCAGACCAAAATACTTTAAAAATACTGAGCATACTCAAATCTCCTAAGGTTAAAAATAAACCATGAATGACCCTGGTTATTTTTGATACAATCAGGTGAATAAGGCAGGGGGAAAAAAACATGCTTTATTTGCTGCAATTCCTAATTTGTTTTAGGATAAATAACTCAAAAAGCTTTGCGAAACTTTTTCAAAGTAAGTTGACGGTGAGCTACGCAAATGTGGCTCATTGTGCAACAAGCGATGTAAGGCAGGAAGCTGCAATAAAATCCTGTTACAGACAAACATTTAAGCATAGGGCTTACAAATAAAGTTAATAAAATTAATGAAATTCTTAAAATAAAAATTTTAAAATGTATTCAATTTTCCAGTCTCAGTATGAAAATCCCTTTGCTTGTGGTCTGTATTGATGTGCACAACAAAGCAGTGTAATCTGACTTTTTATATTAAATCCTAAAATTTTCCAGGAGTTTCATGATCTGCTTTAAGGCAGATGTGGAGCTCTTATGTAAAGGATGGGTGAGGGGTGGAGCTCCTACGTGTGATGCCATGCTGCAGTGGGTGTGTAGCGTCAGTTTTCCATGATATCACCACCTTAAATTATTAACATAGTGTGTGGATTGTTTCTGGATTCTTCACAATCTTGACCAGCTCACCCATACCAACAGCAAAATAAACACTGTGTTTAGAGGAGGTTCCACTGATGCTGCCTGGCAATGTTAAAAGATCAACAACAGGCAGGTTTAAGAGACAAGTTGGAAAAACAGCCGCACATTGAGACGATTAAGATTTATTATGGGTCATATCAATAGATCAGCTTTTCCACAGCTAAGGATGATTTACTAATTACAGCGTCTGTGTATTCTTGATGAAAGCTGTTGTTTCATTTCGCCTCGCTAAGCGTTTGCACTTGTGTTGAGAAAAGTTATTCTTGTGCAAGAGCTGATGTTTTGGTGGTGGAAACACAAACAACTGATACTCAGAAAGCTCTAGCACCAGTTTAGCAAAGGAAAGCTTGGTTGAAACTCCTCCCCCACATTTATGTATCACACTGTCACGCACCAGGTGTTATAAAAATCATCTGATGCGTCTCACCATGTTCTGAGCGTTCCCCCAGGCAAGGTCAAAAGAGCCATTCACATATCCGGCCTTATGGGCAACGTCCTCGTAAAGTTTGGAGAGAGTGGTGGAAGCGGGCAGGTTGAGGGTCAGCCTCTCGTTGACCGTCTTCGCGCTGGTCGTGTCCTGAATTATGCACAGCACTCTGGGCTCCTCAGCTGCATTATGTATCTGAAAATCAAACAGAACTGTAGTTTTTATACTCCCTGTAGCCTTTCTGGCATTGTATAGGACAGGTTAATTCATCAAAACGGCATCCAAAATGTTATGAAACATTCCAGCGCAAGAAGAACTTCCTGCCAGGACAGCAAGCGATACTTCTGGGTATAACACAACCGCTGACTCATGCTCGATTCTGCTGTAAAACGCACACTGTAATTTGTTTTTCAAGTGGAACAGGTGTTTCAAGAGGAAACCAGTCGCACTGCTGACAAAACATCTTGCGTTGCTTTAATATTTTGTCGTGGCAAACTCAGGTGATTTAAAGTCTAAAGACAAGAGACAAAATCTCTCAGCCAACATGCAAAGAATTGACAAAACTTTAATTTTCCTTTATGGACAATAGAGCGCTAATCGAATATTTACCTTTTTTTTTTTTTTTTATCTGAGTGGATTTATTTAAACTAAAGGGACCAAACCAAACAGAACATAAATTCAAGTCAAATCTTTAACCTGTAGGCCTGTCACAATAAATTTTGTCATAATTTATTGCGATAAATGATAATATTGTCATTTTGAGACCATTTTCACAAAATATAATAAAAATAATAGTAGAATATTAATACAAATACATCCTCCTAAAATTAAAAAAAAACTAATTTCTAAAGAATATTTAATCCTGGAAGTGGAAAATATTTAAATATCTAAAACAAAGTAACAAAATAACCGAAACAACAATAATTAAAATGTATTATGTAACCAAAATTGTGTTTCAAAATATATCATTCATTCAGCTTAGAGAGAGAAAACAGGCAAAATGTCAGGTAGGACTTTTGGATAAACAAAAAAGTCCAAACTAACTGCTTTATACTGGGTGTAAAATGTTTGCAGCATTTTTCAAAATGCTAGCTTTCCAATGAAATTTAAGGGGAGGAACTCTTTTATGATTCTTGTCCAAGTGGAAATTATCAGGCTCATTTTAATTTATCATGCAAATAATTGACTTATTGCTTATCGCGACAAGCTTACTAACCTGATCCTGAAATATTTGTTTATAAGTTTCCAGCAGGATATATATATAGTAACATTTGTGAACCACTAACAGTAGTAATACTTAGCAACAATAAACTGCAAGGGTGACCTGGCTGTAAATGTGTTTCAAATCCAAATTTTAAGATGCACTATTCTTTTCCTTGCTAATTTGTTTCTAATAATTGATGAATTAGTGCTGACTAAAACCGATTCTTTCCTTCGTTTGAACAACTGTTTAAATTTGACATACTTAATGCACTGCTGCATGCATCTGCTCGACACCATGCTGCATCACAGACCTGTGAAATCCTCTTTATTTCATCAATAACACTCTGTCTGCAACTCCAAAACAAGCCCTAATGACATGTGGACACAGTTGGGATTAAAAGCAATTGAATACATTTACAAGAAGCAGCACAAGATGGAAACACACCTTCCTGATTATGCTCAAAACAAACCAAGGCTAGACGTTGCAGATTTATAGGCTTACATTTACAAATAAATAAAGTGCTGAAATTATGTAAGGGTTGTAATTATGGGTATGTTCTCAAATCACTCCAGTTCTTCCTGTTCACTCTTTGTGGAGTTTGTGATCTTGGGAAAATGTGACTGACCGGTCCTATAAAGAAGCTGCTTCTGACAACACGCGGGTGTATTATCAGATTAAAAGTTATTTTTACCATGGATATAATCACAAGGTGCAGACATGAAACCGCAGCTAGCACAAAATACTGGCAGTGTTACAGACCTAAGAACTGAAATTATTCACTGCGATACCTCCATGAATGAACCCATATTGTGATGTTAAAAACACTGCAAAAAATCCACAGGACTAAATATAATGAGCTTTATAACAATACCAGGTAAAATAATGTCAAATTTATAATTAAGTAACAGGTTCTTTCAACTATGTTAAGGAGAATCTGGGTGCTATCACCTAATTGTTCCTTCTTTTTTTTTTTTTCAAATACTTAGTCATCTATGCATATTTAGGTTCATTTTAATTGTGTTAAACAGTAAAAGAGGCTAGCTCTAGTTGAACAAACAAAAAATGTTCAGCAAAAATGTGTCATTTTTATTATCAATTTGCCAAACAGCTCAGTATTATGGAAGGCCTGGAAGAAACCTGCCAAGTTTAACTAAGGAAGCATCCGGAAGCCTCATATTGGAAAGCTACTGCGGTGAATATTGTGTTTAAGCTGTTATTTGGCTCTTATAGTATGAGTAGCCACTCACTCGTTAAACCACCATGTCTAAAACACTTCTCTGTGTAAAAGAAGTATTCATTGAGAAGAATAGACATTACTTATTTACATTAAACAGAACTTTCTTTTAAATTTGCTAAAACTACCAATTCTGAGGTAAGAATCATGAGGTCTATAATAGAGATCCAAAAAAAAGACAGTTCTGAACAATGACTAAGAAAAACAAAGTCCTCTAATGAGGACTGGAAGCCACTTACGTGTTAGAAAAAAGTGAAACTCATTGTTTTTCTATAGGAAAAAGGAAGTGAACCTCAACCATTACAAAACAGTTGGGCTTGACTACATCATAGATTTAAGAAAACTAATAGAAGGTCATTTGACGGAACAAAAGTTTTGTTTGTCAGGAATTGTGAAAGTTGAGCTGCGTTATCGTCTGCAGATATAGGTCAGATTTTGGTTCAGTGACAAAATCCATAAATTTCCATCATCAACTAACTATTTTTTTTAAATCAAGCTGAGATATTTCAGATAAACAACAACTTCCTGAATTTATTAATTAAACATCCTTTTTACACATGAATTTACCAGGATGGAGCACAACACATTGTCTTAATATAACATTACAATTATAGCATGAAATAGTCCAAAGATTTATGGCGCGAATGCTATAAAATGTTAATTCAACAAAATAGGAAAATCGAGACCTTATTTTAAACAATGAATCAGATTTTTTTTTACCCTTCATGTGTTTTCTGGTATTTGTTTACACTCTATAAACAGCAAGTATAATGTTTATTCAGATATATCTGATATGGGATTTATGATCCTGGCTTTATTATTTTAATTTGAATGTATTATTTAAATCTACAAACTACAAGACTTATATTTTTAAAAAGAACTTATGTGGATCTACTACTGTAACTAAAACCATTTTTTTATTCATATAATAACTTAAGCAAGTCAAAAATAACTTATGATACTAAAATAAGTTAAGAAATAAGTAGGTGATGGCTTTGCAGGGCAGGTTGAATGTACAGGAAAAGAAGTTAGTGGAAGAGGCAATAAATATATGAATTTATGCCATTCTTCAATGTGATTTAAAATCTAGCCTAGGATAAGGGGTATTTATACCCTTTTGAAGACTAAAACCTATAAGTTTTTTAAAGGCTGTGCAGAAACCCCGATTGCTAGCTACCAAAGCAAACAACATATTTTCCGGAACGCAGCATCAGCCATACTGAGTTAATTGGGAATATCAAAAAAGAAAAGGCACTTTATTTAGTACGCTCTCATCAAAACGGCGATATATTCGCCCCCATTTTTTTTAATATATATTTTGTGTAGGATTCTGAATTACATTTCTTAAACATTAAAGTTTAAAGTCTAAATAAGAAAACTTCTACTGGATACAAAATATGTCAACTGAGACTAAATGAAAGTGAGAACTTAAATAAAAGAGCACTACGAGCGTGTATGACGGCATTTCTTTAAGTACCACTTTCAAGTGATTTCGACTTGCATTTTTAATTAAAAACATAAAAGACGGTTGCTGCAATAAGTAAGATATAAAAGCTAACGACTTTAGCCACCTGCTAATGTTATGCAAGTTAGCTGACTAATGTTGACAAATTTGAAACTCCGTCTGAGCGGATAGCGTAATGTCAGCTACAGTATGTAATACGGTTAAACGTCTCTGACATTTATAAATCAAAATATTCAAGGTAGATAACACAATATCAGTTTTGCAAACGTTTTCGAATTCAATCGGTTTCAGCTGAAGCGAGATTAGCCGCTGTTAGCAGCAGCTAGCAGTGTCATGATATAGGCCGTTCAAGTCACGTCAAGCTAACTGTTAGCTGAGAGTTAGCCACAACCCGACACCCCAAGATCACAAACTCTTAAAGTGGTGTCAAAGTTGCCACATTATTCATGAGCATGATCTGCAAAAGTAACAGATTTGGCCCAGAGGCTGACTCCACGAGCAGGTCAGAGTGCTGTAGTAACCCTCACCTCTTTGGGTACGAACTGGTTCTCCTCGCTAGGCACCATTTCCATTTGTACGACAGTTTAGACAATCATCTATCCGGACAGGGATGTCATCGAAAAAACTTTGCGGCGGAAAACACAAACATGGTTTGTGTTCGGTTTGCAGTAAGTTTGAATGCTTAGGCACCAAAATAAAACTTGGCCAAAAGTTGTAGGCTTATTAAAGTGATCGCAACACTCTCGGTTACATTACTCAAGCACAAAGTGTCCTGCTATAAATGGAGAAAAATGGCCGGTGTTTTCACTCCGCGAGACTTCACTGGAGGAGCTTTGGCGTCACATTCCATCCAGACAGGCGTGCGTGATGTATGCGGACAAGATGACGTTGGTGAATGCCTACAAGTGTGTGCGTTTTTTTTTTTTTTGTTTTTTTGTTTTTTTAGTTTATTGTAAATAATGCAAAAATTACATTTGCATTTGTGTTTTCCGTCATGGCAGGCTGATTAATCACACCATTGTCATATTTTCGTAATTAATCAATGCCATCCCGTTTAGTAAAATATTTCTCGGAGTTTAAATGAAGAACTAGGTTTAATTTAAAAACAAAAAATAAACAAACAAACAAACACACACACAAAAAAAAAAAACAAGACAAAAATTAAAAAAAACATTTGATGTCAGCATTAGGCTGGTCATAATATTAAATTTTGTTGGAAAATAAATTGTTCCAGAAGTTATTGCGATAATATTGCTGTTTCGAGAGCCATATCAAGTAATAACGGCACAATAATGCAAAAGACACATTGTCAGAAATAAATAATATTTAACTTCTAACGGAGTTTTAACACTGGCACTGGAAGATATTTTAAATATCCAAAACAAACAAACAAAACAACAACAACAACAACAACAACAACAACAAATAAAATGAATTATTTAGTCTCCCTAAAGAAAAGGTCTAAGTGAGACCAAAACACCACACTGAAGATTTCCGTTTTCGGTAGAAAGAAAAAAAAAAGAGAAAAAAGATTCATTTATTGAGCTTGCTTTAATTTATTATGCTTTTTTTTTTGCTTATTGCAACAGGCACGCTCACAACGTGGTAACAGTTTGCTGTAGTGACAACCCTCATGCTAACATTAGTCTTGTACCTAAAATAAGCATTAATTTTTGATTTATTATTATGTTTATCATATTGAATGGATTAAGTCCATGCAAATCAACATGCTACTGGCAGCATTTAAGCCAGCCTCAGCATTTTGGCTAATTTTAGCTTACACTAATATGAGCACATAATAGAGTAATTTGTTGTTAATCATCATGATGATAACCCACATCCTACTGCTAGAGTCAACATGCTATTCACTCTACATGCAAATGATTGCTCTCATGCTAACATTAGCTTTGTACATCAAATTTTAAGTTAGTCAACATGCTAGCGATAACCCTCATCCTTCTGGTGGCATCAACATGCTAGTAACTCAATATGCTAATGATAGCCCTCATGCTAAAATTAGCCTAGTAAATAAAATAAGCATTTTTGCTCATTTTTTATTTATTAGCTATGTTTATCATACTAAATGAAGCAAGTCAATGTAAGTCAACATGTTGGTGATACCTGACATTCTACTGACAGAATTCAAGCTAACCTTAGCATGTTAGCTAATTTTAGTTCATACATACTAATGCTAGCATACTGAAGGGAGTTAGTCCATGTTAGTCAATATAATAACGATACTCCACATGATATTAACTATTTTTTACTTGAACTTTCTATTGTGACAAATTTTCAGCGTTAGAATAGAACACTGGATTCCAACCGAAATGTTGAAACCCAGTGTTCGAAACACTGTGGCAGTGCAAAGGCCGGCCTCTTTTAAATTTCTTCCAAAATGTTCTGTTTTTTATTGTGATGCTAACACCCGACCCTTAGCAGAACTATTTTGGTTCTGATGGAGATCTGCTGCACAGACTTCACAAAGGGAAGTCATTTTAACGGTAGTGAAATAAGTACACACTCAAAAACACTGAACCCAAAATGAACACTGGGTTCATTGGACATTTTTTTGTTGTTTTTGTAGGGAAACTGGAGTGCTCAGAGATAACCCATATAAGAATAAAGAGAACAAACAGCACACTCACCATTTACTGTATTGCTCACCTCAGAGCAACAGGGATGGAGGTTTGATAACAGCACATTTCTCTGTGTTTGCCTGTTCTTTCTCCGTTTATTTGAGTTTATTTTTGGTGATCTCCCTACGTTGAAAAGAACAGTCATGTGGACTCTCGAGGCTGTTATATTGAATCTAGCATTTGTAGTGTATTTATTTAACTATCTAACCAGTTCAAGTGTTAAAAGGTGGACTCACTGGCCCAAAACAAAGACTTTCTGTTATAAGAAATGGAAACGATAATATAACTCAGTCCAGGGAGCAAGCAGACGAGATGAATTCACTGAACTAAGACAAATAAGACGAAATATATCACGGGGATTACATTTACATATTTACATTTATTGCTGCACGTTTAAGACTGACAGCCATAAAACTGATTGAAACTGATTTCCAATTTAAAAATCAAGAGAAAGAAGTTTATAAACAATCTCCATAATTGCTTAACCCTTGACCTTCATGTTTTGACACCTTTTGAGTGCTTAGATGGGGTAAAAAGAGGATAGACGGACAATTTTATCCAAAAATATAACATTTTTGCAAGTATAGGAAGGTCACTGATAGTAGAAATAAAAAAGGAAAGCCTTTTTTTTTTTTTTTACCAACAAACGTTTATCAAAAATTTATCAAGTTAACTTTACACACCTGAAACCAGCATAAATTCATCCCAAAGAAATAAAGTACTGACAAAACAGTTTGACATGATTGTTTATTTAGTTTACTTTTTTCAGAATTGATCATTTCTGATGATATTCAGTCATTATAGTCCTTGGATCCTAAACAGAAAATTGCCGCATATTGTCTATCTCCAGAAAATCTTTCACTTACTTATCTTGTGTAGAGTTACTGCGTTTTGTTGAACCTTGGCAGCAGCAATTCAATATTTCTTGTGAACTGTTGATTTCCTGTCAATTAGTTCATTAAAACCACAAAAGCTGTATTTAAATTACCAGCAAGACCCCTGTCTCCTTCAGGGAATGATATATTCACAGATATACTTCTTCAGGCTGCGGCATACCTCATCATACCACTTCCCCTGAGCAGTCAGGGAAAGAGCAACACAGCTCTCTCTTTTTGTCCCCGTCGGCTGCTTCTTGGAACGATCCCAGTTGAAGAAGCTGACTGGCATGCTGTTGACGTCAACGTACTGGCCTTCCTTCACTATGTCTGCCACACCGATCCAGAAGTCCCTGATTCCTGGGGTGCTTCTCTTTGCGTAGTCCCTCACCTCATTGTTCTCCATCATATCTCGTGGTGTCGCAAGGGTTCCTCCCTGAGCGATGCAGTCTTCGTTGGCCTCATGGTAATGTTTGGGCTCCTCATTTAGAAGATAGCACTTCCTGTGTGCTTTGATCCCCCGAAGACACACTGAAAACAGAAATAAGTTGCTGTAGAAGTGCAGCTAATTGCGATGTGAATATATTTAACAAAATAAAGCTGTTGCAATGTCTAATCTGCAATATCAGTAACATTTCCAAATTATCTGAACGAAATGTTATTCACATCAGATATGAAGTTGGATATTGACTTTATGATTTAATAAATTTTGTATGTTCTGCTGCCCTCTACTGGTGACAGAGAACACCAAGAACTTTACTTTTGTGCTAATCATCTTGTGTCAGTGAAATATTAGGTAGCAATAAGCAGATTATACATGCAAGGTACTCATTTATTGAAAATACATAATTCTGAAAGCAGCTATTGATTTTTAGCCATCTCATCTGTCAAGAAGGCATTTTGTGAGAGCATTACCTGTCTGCAACGCTTGCATCTCCTTTAGTAAGTTCACCTCTTGCCATAACTTCTCAATCTGGGCTTTCACATCCTCATCCTCTGCAGCTGCACGTAGAAAACCAAGCAAAACAAAACAAACACTTCAGACAAACACTGATGCAGACAACATCTTTTACAAAAGCTGTCACATGCACATCTACCTCCAGACTGCCGGGGTGAAACAGCTTTCCTTGTGCGAGATGGACGGCTGCAGCAGAGCAAGGAGAAACTCAGTGCAAGGAAGACAGGCAGGACCAGATGAGCCATGTCTGAGGCCAGGGGAACCGAGAGTACAGGACTCTGGGGCACAACCTGTGGTACAGCGAAGGGAACTAAACATCCCACAGGCAGGTTAATATAGTGGCCCTCTGTCTGCCTCTCTGGGTTCTCTCTCTGCATTGGCTCCAGTGCTGTTTGTTTTTGTCAAAACATCATGAGGAGGCGAGGGTGGTGTCAAAGAATGATTTCCTTGTGTCTAGTTTTATTTTTAGATAAATATTTACTTGGAACAAGGTGCTCTAAGCAGCATTTTGCAAACTAAACAGACATTTATTGAACCGCTTCACTGTTACAGTGTCCCCCCATTTCTCTTAGCCCTGGACAGACTTAGCAGTATCTCAGTCTGGAATGAAAGGGAGTTTTTTTTTTCTTTCTTTTAAATCTTTCTTCAAAGTCAGAAGTTTACATACAGTTCCTTAGTATTTGTTAGCCTTAACAGTGTTTGATGAGAGTAAAATGTTTTGGGCATCATTCAAAACTTCACATCGTTTTGCTGGGATTTTGGCCCATTCCTCTAACGGATGTTTGTAGGCCTCATTACTCGTACACAGCTTCAGTTCTGCCCACAAATCTTCTTTGGAACCGAGATGAGTGCTTTCTGATCCAAAACATTTACTTTGTTTTTGAAACTAACGGCCAAAATGCAAATTTTGTTTATTTAATACTTAGCTAGTAAGAAATAATACATATAGATTATGATTCTGTAGTTGATTCTGTTGGAATTCAATTGTACTTTTTTTTTTAAATCCTCACTCTTCTGCTATAAATGTGTATGTTCGTGTTGAAGTTATTATTCCTTCTGAATATACAAGCAATCTGAAAATAAGGAGTTTTATAAAAAGATATACCACGTTTGCAGTTTTTATGAAAAATGCAAAAAGGTCCAAACGCAATCATGTTATGCTTTGTAGATATATTTATTCAAGTAAACAGAGCTGTGCTCAAAGAAAATACACAAAAACTGTGACAAAAATATACGACCATTGTTTAGAAAGAATGCTATAAATACACTACAGTGCTGAAAGCATTTACAGGGAAATACAATAACACACACATACACACACACACAAACCTATCCTGTCATTCACAAACACTCTCATTCACATAGACGTGACATTAAAGGCAGCAAAATTTTTTAGATCTTTTCCTAGTTGAAAAATCTAAAGGATGTAATCACTTCAACTGTGAACTAGTTTCAAACTATGTTTTCATACAATTTCTAGAAATTGTATGAATACGTCTAGAGTTGCAGAACTCATTACTTTGATTTTGTTGCAAAGCTGATACATTTAAAATGCACTGGAGAGTTTGACATTGTTTTTAAAAGCTGAGAAAATCTGGTCTGTTTTAAAACGAAGCATCATTTAGACAACCCACTCGTTTGAAAATACAGTGCGATGCAGAGCTCCTTAAAAAGGATAATAAAATATGTTTTTGGTTTTTTTTACTGTAGAAACTAAAACGAGGACGCTCCCCTGAACAGGTGAGGAAGGATTTTGAACAACTTGTAGATCGCTTCTTATACCGTAGTAATATAATGCACAGTGCTGATCAAACTTGCATTAGCTTTCACAATAAAAATAGTTAATCTCTAAGTATTATGGCACTTTTGTTGTGAGGCACCAAACAGTAAACAACGTTGGTCAGACAAGGAGAGCAGAGGCTCCACAGCCCTTCGACTCCAGTCTGACTAGCTACTTCATAAAAATCCAGGGTCAGTAAATATCGCTCTCTCTGCAAGATAAATATGTGTGACACTAAACCTTAAGGTGTCAAATCTGTTTCAATAATAAGGGTAACACTCTGTCAAGTTTCGTATTTTAGTCACGTAATTTTGGAATCAACCAGCACACTGCGCAAACAGAAAAACATTATCTTCCAAAAAAATCATCAAATCATTATACAAATCTGAAAAATTTATGCCATTTTTTTTAAAGTTTAAATAAAATACATTTGTTTGTGATACATTTCCTCACCTCTGGACTTACTAAAGACACTAATTTGTAGCTCAAAGGCACTGGTGCTCCTTTAATATATGAAGGATGGCTCATCAGGTAAAAACTATTGTGCAAATCAGACTTTCCTGTTGGCACTTTACTTTTATAAGGAAAGGATATACAGTGGGTTTCAAAAGTGTGTATGGTCGATTTAAAAAGGTGAGGCTTTTGGAATGTAAAACATGTACATTTTAACTAACACAGAAACATAGGTTAGGGAGAAAATGTACAAAACAAAACAAACTAAAACAACACCAAAAAAAAAAAAAAAAAAAACATTTGCAAACCTTGTGTCTGCACCCTGAAACTGCAATATTTTTGAAGCACCTTTTTAATTAAAGATCAAGATAACATCTTGAGTTAACGCCTCCAAACAGCTGATTAGTCTAAGAAGAGTTAATTTGTCCTGGTAGGATTTCCCTCACATTTGCGTCCTTCTAGTTAAACATTTATAAAGAAATCCACTAAGAAATTGTACCAGTTAGAAGGAGGATGCCATTTATAAGCATTCTATAATATGTCACAGTAAACACACGACTGGAAAAATTTCTGGGCAACATTTTCAGTACTAAAACTTTGCGTTTGGCCACATTTTGAAAAAATCATGTCTGGTACAAAAACAGCTGACCACTGTAAAACAAGGAGGTGACGAGATCATTCTCTGGACTAACTTTTCTTCACAACAAATTGGAGTTTGTCAGGGTGAAGGAAATTGTTGGACAGTTCTGAAAACCAGTCACTTTGGACTAAAAAGTGAAATCTGAAGATGAACCAGGGTTTTGTTCTTCAGTAGCACAATAAGACCAGGAATACATCCAAGTTAACAAAAGACTAGCTACATCTTAAGAAAATCAAAGTTTTGCAATAGTCTGGAACCAAACGTGCAGGGAAATCTTTTAGGCTATTTAACCTGTTGGTCTCAGGTTGTCATTCACAATGACACGAGAGGACCCAAATTTGAGTCCTCTAGTGACAGACAGGTTAAGGAAGGCTGTGGACAACAGATGTCCTCACAGTCTGATTGATTTTGATAGTTTTTCAGGGCAATATTGCTAGATCAAGAAGTAGGGTGATGATGGACTCCTACCAAAAACAACTAAAAGTGTAAAATAAAAATTAAGAAGCTCTTCCACTAAATGTTTGTGGGTGTAGATTTACCCAATCAAATTATTGATTATTGTAGTGGTT
>NW_006800000.1:2580691-2687146 GCF_000485575.1 Poecilia formosa
TTATTTATTTATTTATTTATTTATTTATTTATTTTTATTTTTTATTTTTTTTATTTTATTTTTTTTTTCCCCTGACAGATTTGCTTTTATCCCAGTTAAAATAAGCAGGAAATATGGAGGAAGTATCGGAATGATTCATCATGGTCTCATAACTTGTTGCAAAAACTTGGACTTTAAACAGGGATGTCTGCTTACATCCCTGTGCATCATTGGTCAGTATTAAGACACTAAGATAAATTGTCATATTTTTCAGTTCTTTGATCAACTTCAAATTGTTTCATTGTTAACAAAAATGCTGTGCTAAGCATCGATATGACTGCTTCAGTGAGTTTGCATGCTTTCCCAAACTTGCTAATTTAGAGTACTGTTGGCAGATAATTTATAATTTATAAAACGCACAGAAATACTGACATTACATCAATATAGAGTAAGTTACAGTAGTAGAATTGCTCCAAAGACAAACAGGTCATATTTCTTCTTTTCCAAATCTACCAACAAGTAATAGGTAACAGAGAGAAAAGCACAAAGACATCCACACATTTATGCATACATGCACACAGAACATGCAGACATATATACACACTGGTTGGGTTCCTCTGTGGTGAATCTATGCAGTCCGTAGGTGAGCAGTACCGGCTCTCATCGACTCTAATGAATGAAAGGCATACGCTCCTTGCTGTCATTATCTCCTTCGGGCTCCTCCTCTTCCTCTCCTGCTTCACTGGTCTCTGTGCTGTCGTTGGCCATCTAGTGGTAAATTAGTAATGTTGAGCAGAAATAAACAGATGTGAGATGACATCAAATGGCTACACATCTGCTCTCTAATAAAGGTCTGTTTCTTAAATTAAATAAGAGGTACTGTAAAATATGATAAAATCCTATTCACCTTTCTCTGACACTTTGCTAAGCTTTTGACACAGATATCAGCAACATTAAAACAATACACAATTTATGAAAAAACGTTCATCAAATGTCTAATTAAAACTGGAAGAATGCCTTTTGGCAACAACCTTGTTTGGTTATTTCAAATGCCTATGTACTCAAAATAAATAAATACAATTGTGTCACTGTTTAGTACACAAATACACACTATTTATAATATTATAAATAACCATTTGGCAACTACGCAGCCATTTGCTAAGTTCCGGTGTATAGTGTTGACTCTCTTCACCCGGCCTTTTGCTGTGTTTTACATCCTGTGTGAGGTTATTGCTATTTTCGTCATCTGTTCTCTTCTCAATTCTTTTCTTACCAAAGGGGTCGGAGACTTCTCAACATCCAGAATAAGTTTTCCAATGTTGCCTCTGTCATGAATTCTCTGCATAGCCTCTTTCACCTAAACACAAACACATTTTTTTATTAATTACATTTTAGGCTTCTCTTTACATGTAACAAAATATCATAACTGAAGATATACCACAGTTTCAAATAAATATGGTTCCCAAGTCATAAAATTTCCATTGAAAATTATGTAAATGCCTGAGAAAAGACTTGTTTTAACTCTCTGACACTTATTTCCTGCAGCCATTTTTTTCTGCCCAGGCTACTTCTAGTGCATGTTTCTAAAGTAGAGATCTGAAACTGGGCTGTTTATGTTGATTGCATCCTCTGACGTTGAGCAGCTTCTCCTCCTGCAAGAGTGCTGCTGTAACTTGGTGACACAGATCTCCACCCACTGCAGCAATTGAGACTAAAAACTGAGAAATCATACTAATACAGCATCGATTTCCAATGTCACTGCAGCTACGATTGAAAGCCACTGACTGACTCTCCAAACTGTGTTAAAATATTTAAATAAAATAGATTTTGAAATGAACTAAGCCTATTTGAACTGTAAGAGATAGGAAAAGAGATCAGAGGAGGATTACGGTCTACCATCTGATATTTATTGTGATCAAGCTCTGAAACTGAGTCAAAACCAGTATCAACTCAGAAGAAAAATTGTAATGATGCCCAGGTCTTTAATAGTTAAATTATGATATGACTCATAAAAACAGCAACTAAACAGGCAACTGCAGCAGGTACTACTGCTGCATGTCTGGTCCATGCAAAGGTAAAAACAGTCAGTGATCAACAATCCTGGACAGTTGTCACTTTAATCTGAATAGGGGAACACAAAGAATGTAAAATATTTTTAGCTGTATTGGACAAAATGCTTTAAAAAGCCTGAAGCTGGAATTATGCGACTCCTGTATATGTCCTCTAACTTTCTGAATTTTATCGATGTATTTGGGTGTCCAGGTTTAAATTCTGTCTGTGTAAATGAAAATACATCTTGTTATTTTGGTTGGTATAATCTTATAGTGATCACTTTTTTTTTCTCCAACACTTGTGTTTGACTCGGTAGTGTAACTAATTGCAATTCCAACTAAGCCAAGCTCCCACAGGTATATATGTGGATATGTTGAAAACTTCCCCAGCGCGAACAGACAGCAACACTGAAAGAGCTAAAGAAATTCCAACAAGCACAGATTGTGTTCCACATGTGAGAACAATCTGTGGTTTCCTCCGTAGGCTGCAAAACAGAAATTCTTTCTTCCACAAAAGCATTCAACCATCAGTATGATCTCTCAGAATCGTTAATGATAATCTTAACAAATTTTGCCACAAAAAAAAACAGTACTGCACATCACAACAAAAACAAAGTGCCCACAGAGGAAGATGGTGGTGGCAGCATCAGGCTCTAGAGTTACATTTCTTAAGATGGAAAAAATAGTCATGTTTTCGTAAAGGTATGATGATAGTTATGGGAGCGTTCTCGTTCACTAACCATGGTACATTTTAAAAATCGCGTCCCACAAGTGAACATGGTCTCATGCAGCCATCAAAATGCAATTCTTATCAAACTACTGTCTAATTAATCTATAGGGGGGTTTTTGTGTCTGGGCAGTGATAAGCTCATTATTTTGGTTGTCCATCAGATGCTCAATCAACTGCCTCTAATACTCTGCAACACTCATGATGACATCACCTAAGCCCTCTGGTGCCTGCTTGGTTTCTTGTATATAAAATTGTTTCCACCAAACCTTTTGGGTGCTTTACTTGCTGTCAACGAATACATTTGATAACAGCACAAAGAAGAAAATTGTTTCAAGTATTAACTCATTCCAGGCACTGAAAATAGCATTTCATATTTTAACTTTATAAAAATTTTAGATGAATAAAAGTTTAACCCTGAAAATAATGGAGCGTGGGTACTAAGTGTTTTCCTATGCCTAAATGAATTGTTCAGGGTAAAAAGTTCACATGTAGGAAGTTATAAAGCAGAAAAAAAAAGAAGAAAATTGATGCATTTTTTTCATTTTACTCTGATGAGTCCGCCAACAGTCTCTGCATCAAAAACACATCTAACTTGTCAAAGCAGCACACAGTTTAACCTCATTGGAGGACATATCTTGTTTTCTCATTATAGTTACACACCCACAACTGAATGTGTGGCTCTTTGTCTGCAGCCACTGTGCCACAAATTTTCCGTGGTTAAATGGAAAAGCAACAACCAAGCCAGGGGCAAAATTAGGTTGGAAATGTTTCCCTCCTTTTCTGCTTGGCAGCTGCTTTTCTCAGGAAAAGGAACAAACACCATGAGATTTTAGGACTTTTGTGACTGGGCAATTATAAACTGATTCAATTTTATTGTTTTTTTGTTTGTTTGTTTTATTTTATTTTTTTTTATTAGAATTTATTTTTTCTGAAGACCAGACGAGAGAATTAGAAACACTTAGATATATTCTGAGGAAAGCCCCTCTCTGAGTTGACCCACTCAAATGCGTCCTGCTCAGTGTTTGAGTCAGGAAAGAAAGGTTACCATGGTCAACATGTAAACTAATGTCCAATTAATTGTTGTTCCACCCATTCTAACAAGTGAAGCCTGACACAACATCCCACGCTATCCAGCCCTCTAATGAAATTCTTCATGGACAATGGTTACAGTGAATGGCCTGAGCTGTTTGCCAGTGTTTAATGACAACACTACATTATACGTTTCCCATGAGAGAAAAACAAAAAACAAAAAAAACAAAAAAAAACATGATGACACAGACAACTCATCAATGCCGTTTGACCAGCGATACAAAGATCAGAGCCTCAGGTTCTTACCTCCTCCAGCGCCCACAGCGAGTCCACGACAGGCCTGATCTTCTTCTGTTCGTATAGAATCAAGAGTTTGTCCATTGCTGATTTTACGAGATTACATCCTCCTTGTTTGAAGAGAAGGTTGAGGAGGGAGAATCCCGCTATGACTTTGTTCTCCTCATAAAGTTTAATTGGATTCACCTTTTCCACCTGCCACCACTAAGGAATAAAATAGAACAGAAGAACCAGAAAATACTTATTTATACACAATATATGCTCAATATTGATTTGGACAAATATATCTATATAATGATGTTTCTTTACAATATGGATGCGTTGTGTCTCAGACTCACAGATTTTGCAAAGCTGAAGAAGCTCTTTGTTTCCCCAGTTACCATATTTGACGCACCTGTAAAAACCAGAATAAAGTGTTTCAGTATGCTGGACAGCGGTCAGCAACAGGCAATTTTGATCCCTGTCAGCGGTGAGGCGGGGGAGACCTTTAGGTCAGTGAAAACATGCCTTTACATGTTCAGAACAAGTTAATGAATCTCCTAATGATTAAGCTGAATTCATGAGCCCTGACAGGAACTAAAGGACCTCTGTATCAGTTAACACAGACAATTAATCACATTTGAAGATTAAAGAGTACATGAAGCCAGTATTACTGCTGTACACATTAATCACTCCAAAATATGCAAGATGATTATAATGAAAAACATAAAAAAATCTGATAAAAACATCACATTAGGTTCCTCTCATTATGAAAATGATAGATTATCAGTGTAGCTCATCTTGATGGAAACAAAATTCACCAGAAAAATATCTCTAAGCGTTTTTCAGTTGACGTCGACATCAATTTAATCAAACAATATCGGTAAAGCTAGCATTTGTAGTCAGATAAATACATGTATATTTATGCATCACACTTGCTAAATACGCTCAAACATTGTCCTATTGTACCATATAGGATGTAGGTTCCCAGTGGCTTTAGGAGACTGAGGCTTTTCCCTGTGTTTTCTCCACACAGGCAGTCCAGCACAATGTCAACTCCATCTGGAGAGATCCTGTCGATCAAAGCAAAAGTGAAGTTCTTTGAAAAATACAGCTACAGGCAGCAATGAAAGCACCAAGCAGTCCAAGAGGGCCCAGTCTCCATCATATTGAAGAGGTAAACATGTTTGTCTAATTGCACAACCGCTCAGAAGTTGCAAGGACTCTTTTATTTATTTTTTTCATAGCTCAAAGCAGGTGGGTTCAGTTTTGAAGCAAATTTCAGGTCAAGTTGCACAGTAATTGTTGTTTTTGTTTTAGCTGCCTGCTCAAATTACTACTTACCCAAACAGGCAGCTGTGATTTCTGAGTCAGGATTTGGGTCCTTACAAAGGAACTTTGTCAGACCTCTGTCCTGATGTTACTCCAATAGCATGTGGATTTTATAGCTATAAAACATGCATTTGATGTTGGGGAAGTTTTAATCAAGTAATCTGTAACTCAGGTGTGTCCTTGAGATATAATGTCCTGCAGATTTTAACCCTGCTCCAGAACATCTGAATCAAATGAGTGACTCCTTACCAGGCCTTTAGCTCAATGACATGATGAAATTCAGTCATTTCATCTAAGTGTGTTGGAGCAGGATCTAAAATCTGCAGGACAGTAGATTTCGAGGACCTGGGTTGGAGACCCCTGGTTCAACTTGTATCAAGATTAAATTTAAGGCAATCACAGAACCCATAAGACATATTAGCTCAAGCTGAAATATTAGTTATTGGATTTTTCTCACTGATAAAGATTTATGCTGTTGTGTTTGTGTGTGTCCAGTGTCAGTTTGTGAAACCAGGAGATTTTGCTAATTGTTGCTGTGCAAACTACAACTAACAACCGGAGAGGATAAAACATTTCTCCCCATTTAAAGAGTTAAAGTACTGCAGCAAGATCCAAACAGTTAAATCCCACAACATTTTAAAATACAAGGCAGTCATGTTGGAAATCTAACTTAGAGTAAGCTCACGACTTCAGGAGGAAATCTATTTGATTTTTTTCTATTTGGAAATTTAAAAAATAATTATATTATAAATAAATTATAAATAAAAGTATAAATAAAAGAATAAAAGAAAAGTTTAAGGTAAGTCTCAAATTCAGACATCTGACTACAAATTAAAAATGAAATTAATTTATATTAATCAAATTAATTAAAACGACAACCAATCCTAAGCTTTAATAAGATCTTTAAAAAAACTGTCTTAACATAATGAAGCAAACTATTTGAGCATTGACAAACACTGTAATTTGCATTTCTCATTAATTTTTGACAGATTCATAATATAATATAATATATAAATGCTTATATCAAAAATGCCTATGTGACAGATCCCCGATTAGTTAGCCGCAGTGCAGATTTAGTTGCATTCATCTACAGAAACAGGTGAAAATGTGGATGTTACATAGTATTTTTTAAATTTTTATGCTAAGATATGATTACATAACTTCTGTTTATAGCAGCGAAGATTAAATACAAAAGGGCAAAAACGACCGAGTCCATAAATACAGCCTGTGATTCATCCTGCAGAGAGACTTTATGTTCTGTCTAATCATGGATTCATAAAGTTATGATCATTTACTCTCTTGGGTTTTTCTGTCTGTAAAACTTGCAGGCTACAACCCACGTTTCTTTTCAGCGCTGCCCACAGAGTAATTAGATATGCAGTATCCACAACATATTAGACTGAGTTACAAAAAGGCTGCTGCTTACGTTATTAGCAGACATAAAACTTTTGAGACTTGTTAAAGGAGTGAAGATTAAATAAAATAAGGGATAAAATGACCACAGTTTCTTGCTTCTTGATCTTTAGTTTGGAGCACCTGCTTAGCAGAACTGACTGGTGGTCTTGTGATTCTCGTGGCTTTTGCCTTTTGCAAAACGACCAATTTAACTGAACTTTGTACTTGATCCTGAGAAGAATGTGAAGGCCAGAGAGATGAAAAGCACACTAATCCACAACCAATGCTGATAGTAAGTGTAAGTGTAAAATCACTCCTATTGAAGCTTTTGTGAATCATTCTGTGTTCATAAATATTCAATGAAGTACAAACCTTTCACATTATTTCTATTTTCCTTACACTTTGATTCATGATGAATAATCTATAGAGATTTTTTGATGGCCTTTAAGGTTTGTCTTAGGACATATGTTGCTTTTTCACCCATTTCCTGTTTAGCTTTTCTTTTTTTTTTTACTTCTTGAGTAGTCGCTGTCTATTTTTAAAACTGTTTTGAAAGCCCATCTCTTTTCATTGGCTTCTGACCTAGCATGAGAGAGGTCATTTGTCAAGTTGTAGATTACATTTTTTATGTAATTGACTGTTTTATTTTGATGTTTTTACATGGTGTCTGTTGGCTTGTCATGGCTAGTGGTTGTACTTGGACATCAACATGTAAAAGTGAGAAATGTGGAGGATAAATTTAAGGCCTGAATTATGTACACAAGAAGAACAATAACATGTTTAAGATACAGTATAAGGGAAAAACCTAGTAAAGACCTGACCAAGGACTAGAAAGATACCTCATCAATTAATGAACTGCAACATTTTGTCTTGCTAGTGCTAAAATAACCTTTCATAACTGTCAAAGAGCGTAATGGTGAAATTTATAAGTTTTACCTGCAGACTTTAAAATTTAATTAAGGGCTGCTAGTTTTATTACTAGCAGTTCCATTGTCATAATTGTCAAGAATTAACACTGGCTCAGTCCTTGAATGAAGCCAGAATAATTAGTAGGTCAAGTATCAACAGAAACTAGTCAATCTGATTTTTTTTTTATGTCAGAAGTTCAGATCCTGAAGGTTCTGGGATCTGCTTTATGCATTTTGATCTTCAGTTCTTTCTAAGGGCTTTTAATTGGATTCAAGTCAGGTGGTTGACTGGGTCATTCTAGCTGCTTTATCTTCTTCTTCTGACACAAACTGAGTGTTTTCTTGACTCTTTGTTTAGGACCCTGTGTCATTCCACTTTATTAATACATAACTTACAAAAAATATATATTTTCCATGTGTGGATTACTTGGTTTGTTACTGAGATCTGTTGTGCATTTTATCAATTGGATGATTAAAAATGTATTTGTTGAAAAAAAAAAGAAAAAAAAAAAACTTGACATGTCCTCCCCTGTACCAAACCAAAAACATTACCCTGAAAATAAATTAATACTGGACTGGAAATAGGAATAAAAGCTGAAAACATTGCACTAAAAATTTATTAATTTTTTTGACAGCGTGGAAAATAATGCTTAAGACCACTTTTAGAAGATTATCACAAATAGGGACTCCTTAGACGCAACATATCCAAAAATAAGGGATGACCTCAGACTCTTGCACAGCAGCTCCTCTTTGAATTGCAGTCAAGCAGACAGCATGTATTACAGAGTAATATTTATCACTGCCCAGCCCTAATTGGTTCAGCTGTTCCACAAGCAGACCTCCACCCAGACCTGCACAATGCCACTGCTTTCTGAGAGCAGCCCGTAGTTGCCATGGGGACCACTGCCACTCAACCACAAATAAGGCAACCGGTAGCATCTGCATCCTCGTGCAGCCCTCTGCCCACAGCAAAGTCCACGTTATCGCATCAGCTACCTGAGCCGCCGTAGTTTCAAACTGATGCAACACATTTAACATAAAATCCTGCGTTCTTACTTTTTCACTTCTTGTATGTAGTCGGCGTTTCTGTCAAAAAGGTGTGTCACAGAGTCCTTGATGGATGTGTGCTTGAAACAGGAGGCGATCCCAAACACAGTTACATTAGGTACAGTGGAGCATAATTGAGCCACTGCTTGTCCCTGAAAATGATAACAGCAACAAGCATTCATCAAAGTCTGGGAATAGATAAAAGCATAGAATTTTTCAAAGTCTAGAAGTAGATAAAAGCATAGAATTTATCAAACAAAGTAATAGTCTGTTTGCAAAAAAAATTGAGTAGGGTGATTTTTAGAACAGCTGCATTTGTCTTTGTTTTCAACAAACACAGCTTAGCCGTTCAGTGAGCAGGTGTTTCAGTTTCCAAAGCACCAATGCTGTTTAATGAACTGCCATTTTACTTTTTCATGCCTTTTGTACTTACCACTGCACCCCCAGCTGAGTGGACCAGCACCGACATTCCTTCCCGCAGACTGGCAACTTCAAAGAGCATCATATACGCAGCCACAAAGTTCAGGGAGAACGCTGCAGCCTCTGTAAACGTCATATCGTCTGGCATCTTGTAAACAAAATCCACTGGTGTGCAAACCACCTCGGCCCAGGCATTGTAGTTCATAAACGCCATAACTCTGTCACCTATCTGAGAGAAACATGCGCATACGTCAAGCAAGCATTTGTGCAACTTCTTACGGCTAAAACCTTTGTTTTGAAGTCATATGTAGATTTATCGACATAGCATATATTCAGGAGCTGTTGCACAAACCCCACCTCAAATCCGTGTGTGTTTTCAGCCACAGACTCCACTATTCCACAGCACTCAAATCCAGGAACAAGGGGAGTTTTTGGAGGATTATCAATATTCCCCTGACGTACCATCAAATCCAGGAAATTCAAGCCACTGCAACACAAAATAATGAAGATTTTGTTGCTTGTTGACATGAAATGCTCCGGATTTAATGCTTAAATGAAGAACACTTGCCTTTGGAGGGTCTCAGTCCACAAGTAGGAGTTAAATGACATATTTAAAATGAGCTACTAAAAGATTTAAGGCTTACCCACAGCTACTTTTTTCATTATTATCAGCAGTGACTCATAGGCTTATCCTCTGAGAACACAAGGCCAGATTCCTCACATATGCTGCACTGAACAAAAATGAAATGCACTTTCATTTGTCTGTCTGCCAGCACTGGCAGGGGCTTAGCTGCAGTGGGAAATAAGAAAAGCTCTGCAAGAAATACAAGCACAGCTCTAGAAGAGTGGAGAAGAAAAATGTGCCATTTTTAGTTTGAAATGACTGAATCAGGTTGAAAACGTTGGGATGAGTTTTGCTTATAAACAGGCTGCAGCCAGAAAAGCTCGTTAAAGAAAAAAAAAAGACCTGTAGATTCAAGGCTGCGAATTTCTGTATAATCAGATGTTGCTCGGCTTTCAGAGTTAGATTTAAAAAAAAAAAATCATGCAAAAGCACAAAACCGTCTATAAATTAAGATCAGGATATGTTAGCTGTTATTCTAATAATCACCATGCTTTGACGCGGATCTTCACTTCACCATCCTGGGGCTCGGGCATTGCCTTCTTGGTAACCCGGAGTTTGTTCAGACCTCCGAAACCTGCCAGGACCACCGCTCGCATTTCTTTGGCGTTGGAAGGAGATTCCACGTTCACCGCCTCTTTACCTGCATTTCTGTCTATCATATACTCTGTTTCTTCTGTCATATCTACTCCTTCTTTAGCCATGTCGGAGTCCAGCTGCTCTCCCTCTCCGTTGATTCTCCACAGTGATGTGGAGAGAAGCAGACAGGGGCTGTTTTGCTGAGCTCAGTCAGGGCTGGAGGCTGAATTATACGTGCAAACATGTATAAAAAAATAATAAAACGAATCTTCTGGTTTTTATTATTTGTTTGTTTGTTTTCAACAAAAGACACGAAAGTTTACTATTTTGGCAACGAAGAAAATATTTAATCACGTATTAATCATTAATCCTCCGCCGTTAAAGTAAATGGTGCGCCATCTACTGGTGGACAGAGCAAAGCTATAGATTAATAACGAACTTTTTTTCCCTTTCCAAAGCAATACAGTGACCAAAACTGACAAACTGTAACACATAAATTGCATAATATATGCAGAAATAACTTATATAAACGTGTTGGTTAAAGTAAACCAGGAAATAAACGAATAAACTACAATTAAAAACGTGCAACTACTTATGGAATGACCATAAAACACCAAACAATTTTAGCAAGTTTTGTATAGTTCTTATTTGCATGTATTTGTCATTTTGCATTGTCTCATAATATTTTGATTTTTTTTTTTTTTTTTGCTTTTTCAAATAGGTTTTTAGCATTTCTTCAATTCAAGGCCATTCACCTTGACTTGACCAACTTGCTTTGAAAGACAAGGTTGACCAAAGAAATAAGTTCAAAATGCAATATGAGACTTCAGTAGTGCAATGTTTTGTACATGAAACATATTAGTTAAATTGTTTAAATTATATATATATATATATATATATATATAAACATTAGCTGAATGTAAGGAGAAAAGTCTCCAAAATGTGTGTTAAAACTCACATTTGTGTGACTCAAACTTTAGTGTCTCTTATCACTAATAATACTTGTATCTTGTATACTGATTTCCACCAGGCATCTTCTGAGATAACTTACTTCACAGTCGTTCAGCTTTTTGTTCCAATGCTGTCCGAAAAAGTGGAAAATATAGTAACACCAATAATAATATTCATATGTACTAGTTGATATGTTTTTAAAAAAAAAGCACTCATGTAAAGCTGCTGCTTTTTATTACACGACCCATTTAAAACATAAACCCAAGATTTGTGGACAACCCACTGATAAACAATATTTTAAAATAGATCAACTTTTAAGTGAACTGTACATACATTGTGGTCACATTTCTGGAAAGGTAGTTTAAAGAAAGGATGTGTAGGTGATTTCAGGTACTCGTGAGGACTAACACTAGCTTCACAAACAACCCTGAGAGACTCCCCTGACAGGGAAGAATAGTGATTTGATCATGACCATAGATTTGGTCATGTTGTGCGTATAACAGCTGTTACTCTTAAGTAGAAGATTTAATTCTTTACAAAAAAAACAAACAAAAAAAACTTACTCTTACCTTACTATACATGTATTTCACACTTTACTGTGAAAATGTTGTAACTATATCTCTGTTGCTCGTGCCTTAACTGTTATTTTTTTGTTTTTTCTTTGGTTGAAATGCATTTGCTAAATGATAAACCACGTTTGATGAGTCTGCACATTCTTATTAGCTGAAAAAGAAAAAAAGATTTGTGGTTCAGAAGTGAATTGTTCTGTCTTTTTGCTACTTTGGGATATTAGTGAAGATTCGCAGGCCATGCATGCTTTGGATCTCCTCCTTCAGGGCCTGTGGGGGACAGAAAATTTCAGGTAGTGAATGAAATTCTGATCAAAACAAAAGGAAAGTGTGTTTAGGCCCAATACTTTGTCAAAATATAGGAATAATTCTAGAGAGTTGACAGACATAATTGTCAAGAAGATGGGGACCATAGTTTGAGATAGATTCAAATTGACAGATGTACATTTTGTATGTTATATTCATCTAACTTAAAACAAGCATAACACTGTGAAGCATCTTTTCGTGCACTATTTAATTAGAGATAATTAAATCTATTTAATTAGAGATAATTAAATAGTGCCCAAACAGTTTAATTCTGTTTCCACAGTGCCCAAACTTTTTCTGTGCAGTTGTGGATTTATCATTATGATGATGCTGCTGCCAGAACTGATGTGCCAGACTGTAAGCTTACTTGATTGACCAGCTGGTGTTGTTGAACAGTTCTTTTTCCTTTGAACTCGCTGGATTCTATATGGATCTCATACATGGCCCCACAGCCACCTGAACATACAGAGACGAATGATACAAACAACAATGTCATCTGCAAAGCTGGGGCTCTTCTTGTTTCACATGACTCATTATCTTTAAGGATAAGGAGAATAAGGATAAGGACAATGTTTAATTCTTCAGGCATCTTAGAAAATACATGGATTGTAATCAACGATTACTGCAGCAATGGATTGAAGGATGGGTGGGTGGATGTATTTTTGAGTGTTGATCCTCTATGCACAACACGTCAGACAGTATTGTGTTTGGAGCGATTTCTTCCATCTGTGGGCATCGATGTATCAATAGATCTATGAAAGAGCCACTGACACTGAATAGCTTAACAGGTGGATGAATGGGACAGTACACAGATGGAGACATGTCCATTTTATGTAAAAACCAACATTAAAACGATTTGTTTCATTTGAAAAATTCGACATGTTCGGGGCTCCTCGTGACAGGGGACCAGGTCTTCAAAAACACATTTTTAAAAATATTTTTCCATGCTTAATTACTTCTGAAAAAGCCTTATAGTTCAAATTTCCTCACTTTTACAAGCCTATCGTCCTTCCATGTCTATATTAGGTAAGCAGACTATTAGACAGTTTTGGATAATGCCTGAAGAAAAAAAAAACAAAACATCACTTGGAATAATAATGATAACAGAAAACTTCCACCCTACAAAACGCATAATAAGTCCGGTCTAATAATCCCTCTTGTGCAGTTTGTCTACCTGATATATCCGTCACTTTGAGCTTGGAGGCCAGAGGAAACTTCTCCTTCAGTACGCTTGCGATGCGCTCCTCTCCGTCTGTCTGCGAGGAAAAGCCTCTCTGGAGGTGACCGACAGCAGCTACCTGAGTGGGGAGGCGCAGAGCAGGAGTTACCGCAGGAAGTTACGGTAGGACTGAAATGTGACCGAAATCCAGATCTAATGTACCGGAGTCGTGCGAAAAGCGCTGAATATAGTACTGCTGCAGAGACGAGTACAGGCCAACATTGTGGACAAAGGAGTGTCACTTTTGAGACGTTTAAATAACCTCACACCAGTCAATAAGTCATGTCCCCAAAAACAATTTTCGTCCCCGGAAAATGACGGGGTTTGTTCTTGTTCTTTGCTGTCTCGTACTAAACGTCAACGCGAGAGCTGCACTACTGCCACCCAGTGGATTAATCAGAGTGCTTATTTTGCACATAGCAACCTACTGCGGTGATCGTTTTAATCCTGTATTAGTATTCTTAAAATATTTTTTTAATTCACAAATTCCCTGCATGTTTTACAGCGTATGCTTGCTGATAAATTTCACACTGTCAAAATCGGTGCTTTTGTATTCAAATAACTTTGACTACTGATCACAGAATAACAGAAAAAGGTGAAATTTACAACACTTGGACATAAAATAATTAACACTGGCAGGCCACGTGATTATTTCTACATTGTGATACCTGCAAGAGATATATTAGGCATCAAGCTTGATTTATTATAGGGCAAAATTGGGAAACATAAGGATTTTAGAGAGTAAAACAACAGTCAAATTACAAGACCTAGACAATTGGCCAGAGTGTCTCCCATACAAAACACCCTTGCAATTTGTCAAAGGGATGTGCAACTGCTCTCTTAATTTATGATGTCTATTTTCTAATTTTTCTTGTTCCTTCCACTGATTTTATTCAGCCCCTTCGGCTCAACATTATTTCATTATTCACCCAAAACTTTGCTAGCTTTTTTTAATAGAGTAATATTTTCTCAGTAAAGTATACTACTCCATAACAAAGTCATAAAGCAGTTTGTGAACATTGTTTGTTATCATTCAAAATCATCTTCCAAGAATAAAAAAAATATTTGCACTTAAAAAAAATAATCTAACAATTTATTTTTTATCTCACTTTTGATACCTTAACAAATGTTTAAAAATGTTTTAATAATAAATACATAATGAACTTGTCCGATAAATGATTCCTCCTCCTCCATTAACTAATCAGTGATTGCTTTCAGCTGTTTTCCCCACGTGATTTAGTTGTGCTGAATGGAAATGCCTCTGAGAAGGAGAGTGATATGTATTTTTCTCCTTACTGTGTGGGTCCAGCTGAATGTTCTTCTGGGTGTCTTGCTACAGGCCACGACCACAATGGGGTTTGCAGTTCTTTCTGTGGTTTTGCTGCTGATTATATCCTTAGTTTTTAGAGTCTCAGATGCCATTAGACCTTTAAAAGAAGGTCCAATGATTGATGCTCAAGGAAGGGAATATAAAACTGTTAGCCTGGAAGACTCCAGCAGACCAACCCATGAAAGCAAAACTACTGTCCGAGTGGAGTGCACTGAGGTTTCCATGATCATTTTCATCCAGGCTGACTTCTACAACAATGGACGCCTGGTGTCCCCACAAGAGCTATTTTTGGGAGATGCCAAGTACTGGAAGAACAAACAGTGCCAAGCTCTTGATGCTGGTGATGGAGAATATGTTATAGAAGCTGATCTACAGGATTGTGGCTCCAAATTAATGGTAAGCTGCTCACACTTTTGGGATCATGATAGGCTATCTTGACTGAAATATTAACTTTGGTCACTTTCTTCCCTCATTTCAAGGTAATTGGCAACAATTTGATCTACTCAAACAACTTGATACTCTCTCCAGTCGTTGGCTCCCTTGGCATCACAAGGGCTACTGGAGCTGTCGTTCCAGTTTCTTGCCATTATAAAAGGTACCCTGCACTTTTTGGTCTCTGAAAAGGAAGATTTTTGAATCTACTTGTCTTGCAGGGTTCACACTGTGAGCAGCACTGTCCAGCAGCACCCCCCATCTGTTTCAATTTCTTCAGAGTTTGCTATGGGAAGCTCTCCTTTTTCACTGAGGCTGAAAACTGGTATGCATTTTATTTATTTTTTTTCTTCTTTAACAGCGTTCTCCTGACTGGGACAGGAGTGATTATCTTTTGTGTTTGCATACAGATGACTGGTCAGCTGAGAAGTATTCCAACACCGTTTACCTTGGTGACCCACTGCACCTCGAGGTCTCGTACTCTGGTCTGGATCAAAGGAAACTTTTCATTGACCTCTGCGTTGCCACTCTGACGGCCGACTCTACATCAGTACCCAGATATTGCTTCATTGAAAACCATGGGTAACAAAGTTCATAAATTTTGAACTTGGGGCTTGTCTTGGATGTTGACTCAAATTGGAAATGCTTGTTTCTTCTTCAGCTGCTTTGTTGATGCCAGAGATGGAGGTCTAAATTCAGTCTTCAAACCCAGATCGACGACCAGTTCACTTCAGTTCCAGTTTGATGCCTTCTTGTTTCAAGATGACTTGAGGAACACTGTAAAGCATTTTATATAATGTTACATTTTGACAATGTTAACTGTTAAATGGGAGATTTTATGGGCTCTTTCTACTACATAGATATTTGTAACTTGTGAGGTTAAAGCTACACGCCAGCTGTGGAAGAGCAGCCCCACAAACAAGGTCTGCAATTACATTAATTCAAGGTGAGTTTCTCTTTGAGAATTAAGAGGCTTCCCCCACCCCAAACTAAGTGTAAAACTTTTTAATACAATTCTGACTTGTACTGACCTTTAAGTTTTCCCCAACTTAAAGCATGCCCTCCATAATTAAGCATCTATACAAACATTAAATCAGGAATGTCCTGGCAGTGAAATGTGCATTACACTTAGACTAAAGCAAATGAATTGCCCACCTATTCTTTAAAAAGCAGTAGCTTGCACCGTATACAGGGTCATGTAAATGTTAAATCCTGAGTATTGCAGGACTGGCAAAACTACTTTCTGATCAAACATCATAAATGCATAAACTACTCATGTATGCATTTCAGCTGGAAGAATGTGGATGGACTTGATGGTGTTTGTCAGTGTTGCAAAGGTGTTTGCAGTAAACTGACATCTAAAGGCAAGTTGTATTTAGAGCTAGTTTATCAACATCAACTGATGATCCAATACTTCATTGCTCTTCATATTTTTGTCTTTCAGATGATATTTGTGATACTTTGACTCTAGGCCCCTTCATAGTTATTCCCAGGAAATGAGCAAGAAGGACTCTCTAATCACCACATTTACGCTGGCACAAAACTGAAGGGAACATTGAGTGGTATAATTTCACCAGAAGACCTGCTGCATGCTGATCTGAGCCTTTACCCTAAATAAATCTTGTTTAAACATGTTTTGTTTGTCTTCTTGCAGTTGGAGGGAATATTGGATCCATTTACTAAACCAAAGCTGCAGCAGTAACTTTTCAAATCCTAGTGGTAGAAATGAGAGGGGGTGGAGGGGAAGTGCTTCATCTCATGTGGTACCACACTGTCAAATGATCAAAGATGGATTCCTTCTGGAGAAAAGTGTTTTTTTTTGTTTTTTTTTTAATGCAAAGATGAACATGCATGAGAAATAGGGCAAGGAACAGAAAATAACATTGTTCATCATTATGATTTAGAAACATCTTGCAGATGTTTACTTTCCAATAAATCTCCAGAAGTATGGAGAGCCATTTCAGCCAAAATTAAATTAATGAAAAAGCTAAATTATTTAACAAATTTTTTTATTTCACCCATTTATTTAATTTTGGCTGAAATGGCTCTCCATACTGGTATTTTCTTTTATGGGGGGGACTCAAAACAGGTTTGTAATATTCATAAAGAGCTTCATGATTTCCTTTAGCAAGAGAACTGAACTACCTAGTCTCAATTTCTACTTTGCAATGGAAAAAAAAAAACCTTAATTTTTCCAGCAGAAATCTTGCCATGTTAAAAAAAAATTGATATGGAGTATTCGTCCAGATTTGTAGCCAAACTTCCTGTAAAATTGTTTTTTTGTTGTTGCTCTCACCACTGTGTTTATAATCTTAGTTCTCAATCATGAGAAATTTCTGTAAAGTTTGCCAATGACTTTTTCCAGTTAATGTTAATGCCTAATCTTGGTAACGGTTAAAGCATGGTGTGGATCAAGTTGTCTAATTCTAGCTTGGAATATGGGCCCCCTATATAAAGTGCAAAATCATCTACATCTTTCACTGTAGTTATATGGGACCAATACAAAGGGAACAGTACCTACTGTCACCAAACTAGTCTCTGCTTCCATGAGTGCTTTGGAAATGTATTTAAAACAATGCTATAAATTGGAGCTGGACCATCAAATTTTACAGAACTAGGCACATTTATTTGTTTAGTGCAATTCAAAGTGCTATTACATAACAAACCAGAGACAGATTATACTTCTGTGGCAAAGAAAAATGCTGGGCATACATTACCGTCTGCTTGCTCAGACTGGAGAAAAAGGCAGTCAAAATTCCACTTATAGAAGTGAAAATTCTAAATTTTACATTTGAAAAATAACCCTATAAACAAAATCAGATTTTTAATTACTAGATTGAGATTCATTAGTGGGGTTGTTGTGAATGTGAAGCTTATCTCTCTCTGCAGCTTGTGGGACTGTAAGTCATGGAGGCAGAGGAGCAATCAGGACTTATTGACAGAGCAACCTTACCTCTTTTCTTACATGTGTGGGCGCTATTTGTGCTCAAGAATTATGGGCAGACCACAAAGCTGGGTATCCCTCCTTGTCCAAAGTGCTGCCGTCAGAAACCTTTAAAGCCACTGAGCTGCAATAGAAGCTGATCAGAGCACAGAGATGGGCAAAGTCTCTCTGACCACATACACTTTGGTGGTCTTCTTCCTCGCCTCCAGCTGTTATGCTGAGTTGGGAGAAGTTATTTCATGCTCTAAACACCAGACAGCCTTTGACGGAGCTTGCTATGAGTTTGTGGGTCTGCAGTTTTCCTTTTTGAGAGCTGAAGGGTGGTGTGAGCGAGGTGGTGGACACCTGGTCTTCATCTTGACTGATGAAACACAGCAGTTCCTCCAAACACACCTAGAGCCGGATAAGGATTGGTGGCTGGGGCTGGCACCTGCATCTCCAAACCTCACACTGGATGTCTCACCCACTGAAGGTAAGAGGATGAGTGAGCTTTAAAGTTTAAAAAGTTCATTAACGTTTGCAGTTAGTAGATATTTTCATACTTGGCTGAACATTTCTATTAAAAATGCCTTTTCATCAGATTGCGGTGTGCTTAATATTAAAGACACAAATCTAAAACTTCACTGATGACGTAGGTGGATTATATACTTTAGATCTGAACACAGTGACTTCAGCTGTAATCTCAGCAGGCATCATTAGCATTGTTAGTAGTGTTTATTCACTGACAAATGTGGAGTGACAAGTACATTTGGATAGGGTGAGCAAGAGGTAAACAAAGGGTTAATTCTCAGTTTATTGAACTTCTTTTGACAAAACTGACAATTGGATTTACAGCGCTCTCTTTCATTTCTCTTAGAAGTGAATCAGTTTGCACAAGCTCCAAATTTGTTTTTTGTTTTTAGTGGAATTTTCCAATTTTCCATAAACTGACACGCAAGCTTTGATTAAATAATTGCCGTTGTTTTGTTTTTTTTGTTTTTTTCCAGGTTCTCTTGCATGGTTGGATGGTTCAGATGTCAGATACAGTAACTGGGTAAACTTACCAGAAGCCCGGGCGACATGTGGATACATCCTGAGAGACACAGGATTCCAGTGGACGGCCACAGAAAATTGTACGCAGGAACTGAACTTCATCTGCCAATTTGGTATGTTGCTTTTACACCTGTATTGTTTTGATTTTGAGTTTTGAAAATTCAAATTTTTTCCAACCTTTCTTACTTTTCTGCATTGATTAGACAGAAAACAACTTCAAATTTCTTTTTTCTTTAAAAAAGAAATTTAGATGTGCAACAGCATGACTTTGGGTTTTTTTTTTTGGAAAAAGTAAATAAATTTAAAAAAGTATTGAAGACTTTGGAGAAAGTCTTTCTTTTTCCATATACTTTCTGAAATGCACCGGCACAACTGGTAACAAAACAGACCCACAGCATAACGCTACCACCACCATATTCAATTGATTGAATCTTTTTAGGTTCAGCAGCATTACCTCAACTCCTCCAAACATTAATCGCATCATTGTGGTCATGTTACTCATGAAGACGCTTTTAAATTTCAGTCAATCTCGTTTCTGAGCCTGTGGGTGGCAGTGGCTCAGGAGGTAGGCAGGTTGCTGGTCCAATCCTCACTCAGTCCTTCTCAGTAGCTTTGCTGTTGTGTCTGCTTTATGCTGATACTGATGGTAAGGCTGAATCACTTGTGTGAGTTTTTTTCCCAGGACATCTGTGACTACGATGTAACTTGCCGGCGTCGGTGTGTGAATGTGTGTAGGACTGATTGTAGAACAGAGCGCTTTGGAGTCCTCAGAATTGATTGATTGCTTTTCAAATACAAGGCATTAAGATTTGAGCTTCTTGGTTGGGAATGTAAGAGTATGATGATTTAACACCACCTTGATGTTCCTGCAGTTTTCAGTTCCTCACAGGCTGCAGCCTTGGTAGTTCCAAGATAATTTATGCTAAATTGTATCCTTTTTTTTTTCTTTGCAGATTTTGGAAGAACAGTTGCATGTGAAGGCCAAAATGCGACACTGCAATGTGGTTCGGGCCAGGTGCTAGAGATCGAGGATGCCTTCTACGGGCGAAAAACTGTTCACTATTGCCGATCCCACTTCACAGATTTACCCGCTTTCTTCCAGGAGGAATGTAGCTGGATTAATGTCCTGGAATCAGTAACAGGTACAAGAGTTCAAATGTTTATTTTTTTTTTCTTAAATTGATATAGAAATTCACGAGGATATTAAAAAAATACAAAAATTTATGTAGTGGAGTAGACTACAGTTTATTTTTTTAAACATTTTGTGCGTTAGCAGCTCTGAATTATCAACAGCAGTTAAAGAAAAATTGCATTTTGTATTTGCATTGTATATCCTTCACAAACATTTTTAAAAATTACTTAACAGGCAAGAAAAAAAAACCTGAAGATAAATATTAAGCATTAAATGTTAAAAATATAATTTTTTTATGGATTCAAATAAAATATCTCTGGATACATATAATCCCAGCTGGAGGAGCTAAATAGATGGTCTGTAATGTGTTTCCACTTGGACAATCAAATCATTCATTTTGCTGGTAACACTTATACAGACACACATTTATTTGAGATATATATATAAAAGTTATGCTTCTTTGATGCTGCAAGCATTTTGAGTCCCATTCTCAGCTTTCCAACATTATCTGTTCAGCTCAGTGTCATGGACTGCAGGCCTGCCAGGCTCCACTGGATCTGAACTCCTTGACTGAGCCGTGTCCCCTGATGCGAAGTTATCTCTCTGTAGAATACCGCTGCAAAGATGGTCAGATGCAATGCATACACTTCCACTGACGTTAACCCTTTACATATTCTATCTGTTTTTATGCAGTGTTTCTATCGGTGTTTATTTACACCGAGGCATCTTTTACAAAGAAAAAGAAAAAAACACACCAGAGAAACACTGAACAGATTGTATTCTCAGAAGTAAAAGCATCATATCATTTCATGTGTCCCGATGATGCTTGTGCAGTAGTTATTTCTTACAAGTGTTGGTTATGTTGAACCATTTCAGGACTTCACTTATTGATGCCTAAACTGGCGTCTGTTGTTGATAACGTCACCATCACTGTGAAGTGGCTGCTTCATCCATTTCACGGAAACTTAACTTGCACCGTGGATGCCGGAGACGGCCACATCATTGATCCATACAATCCAGAAGAGTAAGTAACACTGTGTATCCAGACACTTTATATCCATAGTTAGTCATTAAAGTTTATATCTGCTGGTCCTAATCTTAAGGGTTAAATAAATCTCTCAGGGTGATGGGCAAATAACAATAATGCTCCATCCACGTTTATTGGCTCTGCTAGCAAATATATTTAAAAAGCTTTAAAATAAATGTACCTTTAATTGCAATGGTCGTGTAGTTTCTTACAAAAACAACACTATAGCTCTCAACAATGCTTCTCGTTATGCTGAGAAATAGTTTGTATGAACAGCTCAGAGGATGAATAGGTCCACCAGGTGTTTGCTAGTAGCTGCTGCTGCTAGTCTGAAGGGGTTGAGTCAGGGAGGAGCAGGAAAGGGGTGTTCTGAGACAGAAGCTTGGCTGGATAGTGGCGCTCCAAGGAGGAGTAATAGGTGGTGCATTATATGAGCAAACTCTTAAGCGCTCCTAAAAGACTAACACAGGAAAACCAAGGATTTGTCAAACACACATAAAGGAATTAAAAAAAAAAACACTCCGGATAAGTTTTTGACGAGGGAATAGAATTATAACATGATCTAATGTTTAAAAAAGTTGATGTTACATGTTACATGATATCCCCTGTCCTCCATTAAGTGTCTTTCTACCTTCACATTCATTGTTAAGATGCTCTAAAGACCGTTAACCAAAAATGTGCGATGTTATTGTTGTGTTCAAACCCACCCTTAAAGAACCATACAAAGCAGGGGTGGGCAACTCCAGGCCTGGAGGGCCGGTCTCCTGCAACTTTTAGATGTATCTCAACTTCAACACACCTGAGTCAAATAATGAGGCCGTTAGCAGGACTCTGGATAACCTGACTAAACTGAGGAGGTGATTCAGCTGTTGGATCCAGGTGTGTTGGACCAGGGAGACGTCTAAGAGGTGCAGGACACTGGCCCTCCAGGACCAGGATTGCCCATCCCTGGTATAAAGGCATTCAGAGAGCTGTCTCTTTTAATGTGTTACAGGACAGAGTCCTCCATCATACACAGATTTCAGCAGCCTGGTGTGTTTGTCGTTGTGGTTGAGTGCACTACCAGTGACTGGCACGTCACAGCTCAGAAAACTATAACAATCCAGGAGCCTATTGGAGAGTTCAGAGCGGCTAAGTGTTATGGCAGCAATGCGACAACAGATGGCGCCAAATGCAACGTACTTTATGGCAGACCTGTTCAGATTCAGCTTGGGTTAGAAACAGGTGAGACGTTTTTCACAATTAGAGTTTGCTGAGTATAATTAGATATGAATTTGACCTTTTTGTCTTGTAAAATAATCCACATAAGTAAATAGATTTGAGTAACATTTTTAAGGGCAGACCGATATTTGCAATGAACGTTTTTTTTTTTTTTTTTTTTAATTCTCCTGATCCATTTCTTTCTTTTTTCCCCCCCTCCATTCTATAAGGTACAAGTGTTTCCTACACAGTCCATTCCAATGACAGTCAGCTTGCAAATTTTTCAGTGGACTCTGGCGTCACACCTCACAACATCACACTGGAGGGGACTGTATTGGAAAGTCTTAAGCACGGCTGTAACAATCTGACCATAGCAGCATCTAACGGAGTCACACCTCACCCCGTGTCCACTGATATCCTGCTGTGCCTGCTGGAGCCTGTAGTTGGCCTGCAGGCCTCAGTGATGGCAGAGATGGATGCATGTCCAGACTCTCACAATCTGACAATCGGTGTGTCATTGGAGCGAGGAGCCCCAGTGGAACTGCTTTTCAATCTCAGTGGGTTTAAAGACACGCTAACCGAGACCAGAAACATGCTAAATAATAGCCAGCATAATTACACATTCTCAAGCCCACTGGAAGGTATGCTTTAAGAATGTTTCATTAAAAACACAACTGTTTCAAATAATTTCAGCTTAAATGTATGTATTTTTTCCTACACAGAGCTTTTTCAAGCGAAGGTCCAAGCTGTGAATGTCCTTTCAACTTCTCAGCTGGAAGTGGACTTAGTGAAAATACTTCAAGCTTGCCAGAATTACTCCTCGTCTAGCCAAGAGGATAATGCAGTACATTTTAATTCAGTTAGTTTTAACATTGCCAATCCTTTCTAGATGTTTTTTTTTTCAGGTAAATATAAAAGCATATTTTTGTTGCTTTGTTTTCATCTGCAGAAAGAAGACTCTAAAATCCCAGGTGGCTTGGAAATAACGGCTTCTCCTGATAAGCAGGTTGACCGCGGTCAGACCGTTGAGCTGAATGTAATTGGTGCCGAATCGTTGAACAGCAATGGACTGATATTTGAGTGGCAATGTAGTAAGTTAAATGATCCTTCACCCGCAACTAATAGTCATCAGTTGTTTTAGAGTCATTTTATCACTGGTCATACAGTGTGAGGTTTGCAGTTGGTATCTCATTTCCATTTTTGTTTCTATTCAGAAAAAAATATTAGGAAATGTTTCTAGAGTTAATGAAATTCGTCACGGTAATGAAATTCGTCACGGTTCCTTCTTTTTCACATCACTCTCTGCCCTCATCTGTAGAGGGTGATCAGAAAGCTTGGTGCACTGTTTACATGCCACAGATTTTTGTTTCTATCTACACACCTCACAAAGAAAAATACTCTGGTCTCTACAAAGCCATAATAAGGGCTTTCTGTGTGCAGGTATTTGAAAGTAGGATATGATATTTGTTTTTATATGCCTTATGACCTGCTTTCTGGATCAAAAGGTTTTAGAAAACTCTCCTAACATTTAGCTTGATTTATCTGTATTGTTGCTATTTTTCTCTATTTCCCCATAACACCGTTTTGTTTTGTCTTTTGCATTGTAGGAGGAAACTGCTCTTGCAGAAATGCAACAAGGGGTAAAACTCACATTATTAAAAATGATTGCCTCCCCTATCCATTTGAAATCATTGAATACACTTTGACTGCAAGGGAAAGAACATGGTTTAGGAAATGGGTGGATGTTGCCCAAGCATCTAAATGCATCAGCGCTGCTCCTATAAATGAATTTCGAGACGTCGCAATCAGGTGAAAGGGTTTGGAAATATTGAATAAGCTGTTTGTTTACAAACAGTTTTGCTCATGTTTGATAGTTTCGTCTTATTCTAGCTGTTTCTTAATCTATTCACCTTCGGTGCTTGCAGTTGTGACAACTGTGATTCCTTAACCATGGAAGACGATGTAAAGCTAAGTCTCAGCTGTGCTACTACATGCCCAGATGTAGTTTGGTTTATTCAAGATCCCAAGCCATTAACGGCAAGTTTGATTTATTGCTTCTAAAATTCAGCATCTTTTTACAAATGAATAACTTTTTTTTTTCACCTCAGGGTGATCTCAGTGAATGCTACACCAAAGCAGGAACAAGCCCTCCCATTGAAAAACAACATGGCAGCACTGAATACACAGTTTCCAGCCAATACCTAAAATTTTCGAGGAGCATGCAGCGCAACATCAACGTGATTGCTTATGGTGTTTTCTCTTTACGTCATTGCACACGACTGCATATTACGCCAAATATGCCTTTCAGACATAGGATGACTTTTATAATCAGTTTCTTTTCATTTTAGGTGAGAACGTCCTTGGTTTTGCCAAGTACGTTATTCCAACGCAAGGTTGTGAAACAGAAGCGCCTGCTGATGCTCCTGACGTCCCTAAATGTAGCATCTCTCCACACTCAGGAACTGTGCTTGATGCTTTTGAAATGACCTGCCAGTCAACATCTTTCTGCTCCACAGGCTGTATTTATTGTTTCAAGACCAACACAGGTGGCCTGCCGTTTTATCATTCTTCAATACATAAATGATAAATATGTTGCTAAGCAAAATTATGACTATATATTTTTGATAGAAAATGAAGGAGAGGTTTTGCAAGAAGGTAGTAGATTGTTACAACATGGTACATAAGACACACATTTTGGTGTTTTTCTTTAGTTTCAAATAGATAGGATTACTGACAAATAAACGCAGCTAATACAAATTAATTTATCTTTAAGGCAAACATTTGCGTTGCAGTAATACCAATGTGGTAAAACCAATCTTCTTGCCTGTGGGAGATGAGAAGAACAGTCACGTCGTGTCTGTGGTTGTGACAGTGAAAAATCAGCAGACAACAGCTACTGCAACTGTGGCAACTCAGGTTTGTTGTTTTCCAATATAAATGGGAAACCTTCAACTAAACATGAGTGCAGAAGTCCATGGCCTTGACTAATTGAATAAACTGAACATGTTTTTCCAAGGTATTGAAAAGTAACTCCAGCACCTCCATACCGTCTCTGCAGTCTGCAGTGGAAGACACTGTAGATCAGCTGGAGCAGCAGGGTCTGCTCTCTGGTGAGGCAATCGGACAGGTATTCACTTCTGTTTCGGACATGCTGAACTCGGAGACTGGGCAAGATCAGAAGGATGCAAAAGCTAAGGTACAAAAATAAGGTCCCAATTACATTAAAATCCTGCTTCAGAATTTGTTTGATATTATTAATGCCTTTTTTTTTTGTCTAAACATTGCAGCTCCGTGAGCAAATGTTGATCAAGATGACAGCAGTTCTGCAGGACAGTCCTAGCAACACGACTCGGGAAGTTCAAGTGACGGCCGAGGCTGTGGCTGGATTAACACAGATATCAGATGAACTGAGTCCTGCTGCTCAAGTACAGTAGAGTACAAAGTTTATTACTACATTTTATTAATGAGTCAGCAGTGCAGTTAAACAAAAATGAAATTATTACAGTATTATTGTTTTGATGTATATAATGTTCTTGGTTTACTGTGTCCAATTTTTACTCCTTGAACTATTTTAAATTCTTTTTCATGTTCCACCCTTGAGAAGTGAAGGAAAGGGATAAATAGGAAATTAAAAATATCTAACATATGCATATTTTATAAGTCCCTCAGAGTAAATCCACCATAAACCACTGTTTACAGCTACAGCTGTATATCTTTTTGAGTTGTGTCTCTAACAGCTTTGGACAGTCTTGAGACAAAAATGTTTGATTCTTCATAGCAAAATAATTCGATCAGACTTTTCACTCAAAAAGTCTGTTAAGTCGCACAATTTCAGTAATACTTTAGTTGAGGCCATTCTAACATTCCTGGGATTAAATTACGTATGATTTGACTCCAATTGTGACTTCTGACTTCAGTTGTTACATTACATTGTACTCAGGAAGAGGGGAAAATGGGGGTGGGGGTTGAGTAAATGCGGTTGAATATAAGTGCAAACCATACTTTTTAGATTTTTATTTTGTGAGAAATCCAATTTTCTTTTCATCTCATTTACATATGATGCGTTACTTTATCAGTCTGTCACATAACATCCCATTGAAATACACTGAAGTTTGGAGTTGCAATGAGTCAAAGTGAAATAAGGTTCAACGAATATGAATATTTTTGCAATGGTCTCTATTGAATATTTGACAAAGATGGTAGGAATCCATCCTCATCAAAAAAAAAAAAAGCTACAAGGATATTTCAAAGCTCGTGTACCTTTAGGTAACATACCTTCTAAATTTAAATGCTAACTCTATGGCCTTTTAGGGTTCACTCAGATTTACTAGGCTTTCGTTTATGGCAATGTATATACCAGAGTGAATTGCTTTTGTCAGTATATGTAGGATTTCTTTGTTTAACCCTCATGTCAACACCACCTGAAATCAAGGTCTCTTAAAAATGTATAAAAACCCTTAATACCTTTTATAGAAAGCAGTTTCCCCCCTTAGTTTAGATGACTGAACTAAATATAAAGAAAAGTTCTCACTCACCCCATTATTGTGGACTGTTAAATGTGTTATTTTGACTTGACTCTGTGCTACACATGCTCATAATTCAGTTTGTTTTATGCCTTCTGCAGGAAGAAGCTGGTTCATTGTTGGTTAACCTCAGCTCCTCCCTCAAGACTTTGACCATCAAGCCATCTGAAAGTGGAGATGAAGATATTCTGCTAGCAGCTACACCAATAGTCGAAGCAGCTAGTAATATTCTGAATGTTTCATCTAATGTATGAACAAAGTCTTCATAGATGCATGTATGTGACTTTCTTTACTTACATGTGGTGCCTGACGAACATAATATCATACTTAGAAAAAAGTTTCAGATTTTCTTCTGGCTGGGATCAACAATCTTCAGAGTGCTTTGCTGAATAACAAGCAGCTGGATGCAAAGCCTGCGGTCATCGATTCTGGTCAGATCAGTTTGTATGTCAACAGGTAAAAGGTTATTGGCACTCAACAAAGTTTACATTAATACATACTGTCTTGATTTTCCTTCATTTACTCTGTTTCATGAAGAATATCCTCAGACGACATGCAGACGCGGCACATAAATGTCCAGAAGAAAGGCTCCTCCAGCTTTTCCATTCCCTCAATACCAGCTGGCGTTGTCTCTCCGGGGGAGCCAGTAGACATCAGAGTAAGTGTGTTCTCGCAGGAGAAAAGTTGAAAAGTGTTATTTTGCAGAGGCAAACACAGTCTCAAGGTCATAATCAGACAAAGCATTTTGTATCTATTTTTTAGCTGGAACGCCAAAAGACGTTGATTGGTTTCCTTATTGAAGTTTCGTAGAAATGTCTTAGACTTTGTTGTAATCTTTTGAAATAACTGAGCAATTATTCTGCAGGCACAGGTCAGCCAGTTTCTTAAGTTTTGCTTCAGAAATTGGGCTCTTTTGCACTAACTTGTATGGCTCTAGATCAGTTTGCTTCATTCACACACACATTTCAGTAGGATAAGAAGACATAAGTTTACTCCCAATGCCTTTTGTTAGATTCGTGAAGAATGCCAGAGGTAACACAGTTTGATGGATGAAGCCTCTTGCTGGTCTGTTGTCAGGCTTTTGCTAGATGTTATTTTACTGATACTGTAGATGACTGTTTTAAACATGAAAGGTTTTTTTTATTTTTTTGTCTCAAATTTTCCACTTTTCTATTTTCTTGCATAATATCCTGTCACGATCTGGTCGAAGAACTGGGCAGAAAAGGAGTTCCAAAACAGCAGAAAGTCTGGAGAACTATCAAAAGCCTTTCAAAAAAGTTTAGAAAGTCAAGTATAAAAAAAATAATTGATAGTCTAAACTCATTACAGGATACAGTATACATCTGCATTACTCTTGCACAATTAGAGCCGTCATGGAAAAACTCTGTCACATACAGGCAACCTTCTGTTTTCTGATAACTGCGTTCTTTTTTTTTTTTTTTCTTTGCATGTACTCCCATTTGTGAGTGTGCTTTCAGAATATATGGCAATTGCCAAATTAATTCAGATTTGTAGACAGCCTCTAAAGAAACCTAAGTGTAAAACAAAATCTGACCGTTTAATGATTTCTGTCATGATGCTCTGCACGTCTAGATGATGAGCTTTGAGAAAAACCCATTCGCTTGGAAGGAGAAAAACATCACAGGAACTGTGGCCTCGCTGTCTTTCACCAGAATGAACAGCACAGTCATACCTGTTGAAAACCTGCCTAAGGAAATAGAGGTCACATCACAAACCTTTCTACATCTTTTCATAGTAAACTGAATTTGGAGAGTATTTGTGGAGCCATGTTTTTTATGCATATGTATTCTGGGATTTCAGATTCGTCTGCCCAGACTTGACGTTGGACAGCAGAACAGCACAGTCCTTGACCTTGCCAATTTCAGCACATTAATGATTGACATACCGTCAGCAGAGGTGACCCTGGTGCTAAAGCTGGAGCCATCTCAAGACATATCCTTCATGGTTTTCCTTGGATATAAAGTTTACCCACATGAGAAGAGCTACGTGGCCAAGACTCGGCTCCCACTTGAGAATGTAAATGAAGGTACTGAAGCCACATATTTTGATTTGGTTGGAAAGATATTTCAAATCGTCTGTTGATGGTAAAACACAAAACATAAGCACTAAGAGAAGAGCCAACCTACTAACTTAAACTAAATAAAAAAAGTAGAGATCCTGCCTTCTTATTGCCCATTGAGGTCCTAAAATCAAGACACGTGGCAACTTGCATTGATGTAACAGGATGGCATTGTTTTCAAGCGGTTCTTTCTGTCTGTTCAGTTGAAAAAATAATGTTTCTCATTCTGACACAGAGGAAAAATTTACCTGGCTGCTGAGTCCCAAGGACCGAACAGGAGGAGCTGGAATTCATTTCCTTCTTGTCAAGCCGATTGTTGAGCCTGGCGTCAAATCCGTCAATGCCACAGTTACTGTGACTTCTATTGCTGCTCAGTGCAAATACTGGAATGAAACCAAGTCCTCTTGGAGTGAAGATGGCTGCAGGGTGCGCAGAAAAACAACGCAGTTCACAGTTACTGCTTTATAAATGCATAAAGTTGAAACCTTGTGTTGTTTGTTCCCTCAGGTCGGCCCCCTCACCACTCCGCTGGTCACTCAGTGCCTCTGTAACCACTTAACATTCTTCGGCAGCTCTTTCTTTGTCATGCCCAACCTGGTGGACGTTACCCGCACAGCCGAACTCTTTGCTACATTTGCTAATAATCCGGTAGTGGTGTGCTTTGTGGGATCCATTTTTGCTGCTTATCTGCTGGCGGTGGTATGGGCACACAGGAAAGACATCCATGACTCGACCAAGGTCATCCTCATCAGATTTTGGTTTAACTTCAGGCATTTTTTTCCCCCCTTTCAAATATCGACTGTACCGAGTTGACAAATATATCGGGAATATATTTGCGCAATATATATTTGACTATAAAGCAACTTTTATTACTTGCCGTCCACTTGCAGGTCAAAATAACAGTCCTTGAGGACAACGACCCTCTGGCAGAATATCGCTACATGCTTACTGTTAACACAGGACATCGTCACAGTGCATCAACTTCCTCTCAGGTGGGGAGAAAGCATTACTGAATCCTCTCAGACTCTTTCCCTGACTGACTGCCTGTGTTTTAGGTTACCATAACTCTACTGGGAACAGAGGGAGAAAGCGAACCCCACCACCTGGCAGACCCGGAAAAGCCTGTGTTTGAGAGGGGTGGGGTGGACATGTTTCTGTTGACCACACACTTTTCTCTTGGAGATCTGCAGAGCATAAGACTCTGGCACGACAATTCGGGAGACCACCCTGCTTGGTGAGAAGGGAGAAGATCTTGTGTGCTGTTTTACTTTAGTCAGTTGAAAAGCAATAGTTTTTAAGTATTCTTTTAAATCGAATGTACAGGTATGTGAATAAAGTGACGGTGCAGGATCTGGAAACTGGTCAGAAATGGCACTTTCTTTGCAACTCCTGGCTTGCTGTAGACATGGCTGAGTGCTGGCTTGACAAGGTCTTTCCTGTCGCAACAGAGTCCGATTTAAAACGATTTAGGTAAGAGCTGCATTAAACAGCTAAAATTACCTATTAATTGTACGTTTTGAGTTGCTGTCGTTTCTATCCACCGTTTCTTTTTCAGTAACTTGTTTTTTATGAAGACAGCCAAGGATTTTCAAGATGGGCACATCTGGTTCTCGGTCATTAGCCGGCCTCCCTGCAGCACATTCACACGTGTGCAGCGAGTGTCGTGTTGTTTCTCCCTTCTGCTCTGCACCATGCTGACAAGCATCATGTTTTGGGGCATTCCCACAAACCCGTCTGAGCAGACCATGGACTTAGGTATGCAACGTACATATCTATTGTCAGTCTTTCATAATCCCTTAAAGACATCTAGAAACTATTTTTCTTTTTGGTTTTTGCTGAACCTTATGTTTATACAAACCAGGAAATGTTTAACCTGCAGATGTTTTACAGTTTCCAAAATACAAATCTGAAAAGTTTGGTGTGTTTGCAGTTACCACAGGCCTCCTGTCTGCTTCGTTGATTATTGCTTTTCTTGTCTAGCCTGTTAGTTTAGGTGGACGGCTGTGTATTGGAAGGTTTGCCGTTGTGTCATGGTTTTCTATTTTTGGATGATGGCTTGAGCAGTATCCCTGACATGTTTGCTGTTTGTTTGTTTTTTCGGTCTTCATGATACTGTTTGTTCATTAATACTCTCTAACAACCCTCTGTAAATTCACAGAACAGCTGAATTTATACAGAAGTAAATAAAATACACAAAACCCGTTGAATTGACTTCTGAAGCCACGTGGTTACGCTGGATTTCAATCAGTGTTAAAAGAATAAACAAACTGAACACAAATGCATTCCACACCTTTGGGATTTTTATTAGTAAAATAGAAAAGCTGAAAATCATTCATTGTTTTTTTTTTTCATTTTACAATTATGGAGTATTTTATCTTTTTCTACCACATAAAATCCCAATTAAATACATTAAAGTTTGTGGTTATGTGACAAAAAGTGAAAAATATATCCAACTTTTTTTTTTTTCATAATTTTTTGGTTGTGGCATTGATGTTGTGAATAATTATCCTTTCCATTCTTCAACCTAGTTTTTCTCCATTTCCTCTCCATGTCCTCTTTGTTTCCTCTGCTCAAAGAAGTTAATTAAGTCATGCAGCAGGAAGAAATGACATTTTTCATTTTTCATAATCATGATCCACCATAACGTTTTACATAATCTGCTAAAAAATTATTAAAAGTCCTCGGAATTTTTTTTTTTACCTGTTGCTTTGCTGTATAAAATTAGACTAAACTTAAAACCTACGGTTATGTTGCAGGTCACATTGAGTTCACCTGGCAGCAGGTTATGGTTGGATTTCAAAGTTCCATCATCATGTTCCCCATCAATCTGCTTATCGTCAGCATCTTCAGAAACACTCGCCCGCGAGAGAAAGCTGCCAAAGCAGAAGGACTAAAACAGGGCAACACAGTTAGAGTTTCTCCCTCACAGACTTCATCTCCTCCCACAGAGATCAAGCACATCACTGCAGACACTGTGATCAAGGTGAAGCAATAGAAATCCTAAGAGTTTATGGATGCGGTCTGTCTCTTCTGTATGTGTTAACTACTTTGCATGACGTCTACATTAGGACATAAAGAGAATTGCACAGTCGCTCTCAAAGGCCATGAAGAGTCCACCGCCAAGTTTTGAGCTCCATCCAGGTCAGCAGGCAGACATAAACACCCTCCTGTCTCTGGTGGAGGACATCATTAGACACCAGAACAAAACGGCTGGGGACTTCTATTCAAACATTTCCCAGGCAGACAGCGTGATCTTGAGTTTGGGTGCTGTGAATCTACAAGGTGAAATGTGTTCTTATTAATTTAATTAGTTGTACATTGCTTAAAATATAATTGACCATCCTTTTGCCATTACTCTTTATAGAAAACGGATTGTGGGGGAGCCCAGAAAAGACTTTTGATGAAGCTCAAAAGAAGACCAACAGTCGGTACTTGTACAAGCAGCTGCGTCATGTCGAGAAGGAGCTTCGTCTACTGGGACCTTCTCGTTTTCCAAACACCAGCAGCTACAACAGGGCCATGCAGCAAGTCCAGGGAATGAAGAGTCACTTGGAGTTCCTGTTGGATGGAGATCAGCTGAACCGCAGCCCTAGTCCTGAAGAAAGCATCAGCAGTGGCGCTGAAAAGAAGCGCAGCCAGGGAGGGCTGCCATGGTGGTTCGTGTTTGTTGGGTGGATTTTGGTCATTGCAACCAGTGCTGTGTCAGGATACTTCACTATGATGTATGGGCTGACTTACGGGAAGGACCAGTCTATAAACTGGCTTATTTCCATGGTGGTGTCCTTCTTTGAGAGTCTCTTTATCACCCAGCCTCTAAAGGTAAGTAGCAATATGCAGAGCAGGCTGAAAGAAAAGGTTTACTTCTGTTTGACTAAATAAATAGGTTATTGGGTTTAGTAACAACTTAGTTACTAATATATAAAATAAAGTAATAAAATACTAATTAAGCATATTACAACACTATTACAGTCATTTTTGCGTACAGGCGAGAGCATTCTTCTGAAACAGGCATCATATCGTACAACAATGGAAATACTTAGCTAAAACGAGGGTCAACAGAATCACTGTCATTGACAAAGTAAATGTACACTACACCAAGAAATCAGAAATAAATGCACAAAATACCAATTTAACAGTTACTGACCATTAGGGCACATTAGGGTTTTTACAACAACTTATTTTAAGTGCTGTTGAAGTAAAGTTTGAAAATCTTTTGCCCCAGGTTCTTGGTTTTGCTGCTTTCTTTGCTCTTGTTCTGAAGAAAGTTGACGAGGAAGAATTTGGAGAACCTCAGATAGACGAGAAGCTCACTCATCCAGGTTTGTGTTCTTCATTTTTAAAACTAAAAAAAAAAAAAAAATGCTAATAATGTCAAAAAGATTATTTTAAATATATCAGTACGCTGTATGCATTTTCTCCCTCAGATGATCCTGACGTAGTGCAAGTCGCTAGAAGAGACAGCACATGTAGTTTCTACCAGCCACCACCTCCTACTGACATCGAGAGGATGAGGAAAAACGTAATTCAAGAGCAGAAAGTTTTTGGCCTCATCAGGGAGATTCTTGGTAGAGTTGCACTGATTGCAGCAATATTAGTTATGCTAATAATAAAAAAAATAATAATACAGTTTGACTTACTGATGTAAAGCGATGTTTGTGATGCAGCTTACATGGGATTCATGTGGGTGTTGCTTCTGGTGGCGTACGGTCAGAGGGATCCTAACGCTTATTTTCTGAGCCGACACATTCGACAAAGCTTCAGCAAAGGAATCTCCAACACCATGAGCATCCAGGACGTGTTCAACTGGGCAAACACTACCTTACTGAGCAACCTTTATGGCGATTACCCAGGTCATTATGCTGTGATGGAATTGGAAACATCCGTCTTTTCAAACAGAAAGCTGAAAAATATGTATTTATGTATCTTCATTAGTTCTTAATATCGATTTTGGTACTGTTGATTTTTAAAACGGCTGACTTATTTCAAATTTTTTTTGTCAAGCCTTGTTTTTCTTAACGCAGTAAGAAAACTAAAAATATTTGGAATTGAAAGACAATCAATTCCAATTGAATATATATGAATATATTCATATATTCATATATATATGAATATATTCATATTCATATATATATGAATATATGATATTTGTATCATATATTCATATGATACAAATATGCCTCTGAATATGATTGTGTCATAAAGCATGCAGTCACATTCAAGAAATTAGATTATTGAAAAGTTTATTCATTTCAGTAACTAAATTCACTAAATCAAATGCATTATATAAATTGATTAGGCACAAACCTTTTTTAAGCCTTTATTTCTGCTATTTATGATGTTTTTCTGCCTAAAACTAATAAAAACACATTTAATTTTTTGGAAAATTTGATCACAAGGTTATTTTCTAAAAGTACTTATTTATCTAAACCTCTGAAATAATATTTCAATTTATTGAACATGACTATGCATATTGTAAAACATTAAGTCAACAATCTAAGTTTTAAAGAAATTAAAACCTCAATTCCTAATTAGTTGTGCAGCATCTTAATGAAAGTAAATCTAATGATCACATAAGGATAGTTCCATTTATTGTGTATAACTAAACAAAGAATACATATCGGATGTTTAATGTACCAGATTGTCTTCCTTTTGAAAATGAATTAATACATTTGGAAATTGAAGATATCTAAAAATAAAAATAAAAAGATAAAAGAAGCAGAGAGGGGTCTACTTTTATTCCTGTGAAGAATTCACCTCGTCTTTTACAAACACACTATAAACATACGAGAACTGAGAAGACCGGTTCTTGTAATTTTTAGACAGAAATGTTGCCTCATTCTTGTCTTAAAATAAGGGTTGGTCCACATTCCTGGGTTTTCTTTGCCACAAAGTTTTTTTTGTTTCATAAGACACAAATGTTTTCACTTGCTCAGAAGTTAGCACCCCAGGCAGTCCTGTGCAGCGTCCAAACTTGTGTACCAGAGTCATGCTTTTGTAATGAATGCAGTGTGCTATTTAGCAACTTCTGGCCAAAATATGCTGTGCTATCTTTATCTTTATGGGAGCGTATGTTGTAAAACCTGTATGTTATCTAGATTTTTGGTGGCTTCCCAGATGTGTAAGATGCCCCTGGCGTTGGCACTAAAGCATCCCAATACCATTAGAAATGCTGGCTTTTGAGCTAAATGATGATCAATCTGTCTGGACCCTCTGTTTTTTAGCATGGAGGTTATTGCATCTGTGGTTTAAAAAAAATATATTTTTTAAAAACATATTTGAACATAAAAACATTTGAACATTTCACATAAAAACATATGTTTCCATATTCAGAACTTCTATCCCACAGACAACAGGTACAGTGTTAAAAAAAAAACGCTCTGTTTTTTTTTTTTTTTTGACAATCTGTGTTTACGAGCAGTTATTTGTGGGAGCTTTATTTTGCCCATGTGTGATCACGTATAAAGAAATTAGACTTGTTTTTAAAGATTTTCTGCCTGTAGGCCCACTGTGTAAGTAGCATGTAATTTTTACTTTCAGTCTTTTGCACATGGGGTTGTATATCAAGGAGATTTTATTTTAGCAAAGTAGTTCCAATTAGCCAGAACTAACATTGTTTAATAAGTAAATTTCCTATGTTAATGCTCTTTTGTGCATCGTCTCAACTGACAGGTTTTATTACGGATGGAAACTCAAAGCTGGTGGGTAACGTTCGTCTCCGCCAGGTGAGAGTGCAGAAAAACTCATGTCGCGTTGCCCGCACCATGCAGGAGTCTGTGCCAGACTGCCACACTCCTTATTCCTGGGAGTCAGAGGACATGGGCTCCTATAGCCCGGGTTGGAGTCTATCTGTAGGAGATAACACATCACTGAACCCCCACAGTCCATGGGTGTACCGATCTCAGAGTGAGCTGAGGGCATTTCCCATCTGGGGCAGCGTGATGCTCTACAGAGGAGGCGGCTTTGTCATCAATCTGGGGCCAGACTTACAGAGGTCGAGAAGGTAGATTTTTAAAATATTTGAACAATAGGAGTTATGGGAGTTATGCAACATTAATCCTGTTTCATCTTTGTTTTTCTAGAATCCTCAAGTACCTCCATAACAGCACCTGGTTAGATGTGTACACCCAAGCCATCTTCGTTGAGTTCACTGCGTACAACGCAAATGTGAACCTCTTCTGCATTGCTACCCTGATGCTGGAAACCACAGCCACTGGTTAGCCCTTCAGGTGCTACCGTGTTTGAGTGGCTGAACAAGAACTTAAGATTTTTGTGCTTTTATTTGGATCCAGGGGCTTTCCAGTTCCGCAGTGAGCTTCACAGTGTTCGTCTTTACCAGTCAACGGGTGGCCTCCACGTCTTTGTCATGGCCTCTGAAATTGCTTATTTTGTCTTCATTATCTACTATATGTTCGTTCAGGTACATCAGCATAATATATTTGTTACATTATAACTTTTATTACACCTATATGTTTGACACAAACTCATTTTTCTATTCATAGGGAAAGCTAATGAGGAGCCAGAAGTGGTCTTATTTTAAGATAAAGTGGAACCTGTTGGAGTTGGCAATAATAATCCTCAGCTGGAGTGCGCTGTCTGTCTTCATCAAGAGAACTTTACTGGGAAAGAGGGATATAAGTTTTTATCAGAACAACAAACACCAGTAAGAGATGGGGAAATGTTCTCTTTTTTATATATATATTTGTTACAAAAGAAACTTATTCCATAGATCAAAAACTATATTGGTCTCATTTAAACTAAATACACGTTTTTAAACATGAGCTTCTTCTTCTTCTTTTGCGTCCAGATTTGCCAGTTTCCATGAGACAGCCCAGGCAGATTCAGCTCTTGGGTATCTGATCGCCTTTCTGGTTCTGCTGGCTACAGTCAAACTGTGGCACCTGTTGAGACTCAACCCGAAGCTGCACATGATCACGGCCACACTGCAGCGAGCTTGGACTGATATTTCAAGCTTCCTGGTGGTCATGACCATAATGTTCTTGGCTTACTCCGTTGCCGTGAGGGCTTTCCCACGCTTAACATAAACACTTTGCTGGAGTTTCAACAAACCCCTGCGTTTTGTCAAATAGACTGCACTAACTCACAGGCAGTATCTTCTTCTTTTTTTCAGTCCAACCTGATGTATGGGTGGAAGCTTTACTCTTACCGGACTCTGCTTGATGCTGCACAAACTATTGTCAGCTTGCAGCTTGGTATTTTCAACTATGAAGAGGTTAGTACAAGGCTGTTGCGACTGTAGACAATGACAGATGATCCCTTTTATAAATACATTGCTTCTGATCTGCCAGGTTCTGAATTACAATCCAGTGCTCGGGGCTTTCCTTATTGGTTCCTGCATTGTGTTCATGACCTTCGTGGTGCTGAACCTCTTCATCTCTGTTATTCTTGTGGCATTCAGTCAAGAACAGATACATCATGAGGTAAGTCATAATCCCAAAATGTCTTAATATTGCTGTATCCTCTTATCATTTGTTTCTGTTCTTACAGCCATCAGAAGAAGAGGAGATTGTTGACCTGATGTTGATCAAACTCTGCAACATGTTCGGACTCAAATGTCAGAAGAAAGTGGTTGCATAACTGGGATTCTTCTGAGGAAAAAGAATGACATCTAACATCATAAAATAACAGAAGTACATTGGTTCAGTCACCATCACTGTAGTTTGCTTTATTTAGTTGCCAAATGCCTTTTCAGTCAACGAGTCCTTGTAGGTTAATCAGTCGTGTTTATATCTAGGGCTGCAGATTAATGTATGAGATACTGTAAAACCATTATTGTAAAAGCAGGTAAATATTATGAGCAGTGAGACATTGCAATAGGAAGCATTATTTTGTTAGATTAATAGTTAATGAAAATAATATAAAGTCTTGCATAATCTAATTGTGACTGCTACTCAAACTGAAGTGTGCCCCATAAAATGTTTTGAATCTTCTGTCGCTTCTGCCAGCTTTAAGCTCAAATTTAGAAGCTATCTCCAGTTCACCATAAATAAAAATATAGGAAATGGAAATAATCACTGGGTTTGATTTTTATTGCAAATAAACTTTAAAAAAAAAAGGAACAAAATATTCACATTTTAGCATGAAGTTCATTTTGAAAAAACTCCAAGAACAAGCTTACAACAAATAAATATGAAAAATCTGAGTGCTGCATTTTGGATTTTAACAGTCATCAACATAATTTTACCCATGTCTACAGTCAAAATACAGAATATTATCCAAATGCCTTGGAACCCAATGAGCCATAAACCTCAATAGTCAACTAAGTTGCCACGTATCAATGCACCTATTGGCCAACAGCACATTTACACACCATGCATGAAGATTTGTCACCCAGTGTAACTGGAAAGTCTGAATTGGATGCAGTTTTGATAAAGTATATATAAAACAAATTTGTATGAAATTTAATTAATGTACTGCAAAACTGATGTTTGACCTTTTATTTCTCCAACATCCTCTTTCCTCCCATCTACAGCTAAGACAGTCCTCCATGCATTTTTAGTGGGTTAAGGATTTAGTTTGATAAGTTAGTAGACATTACAAATTTATATTTTGTGAAAGTTCAGTTGTATTTATAAGATTTAACCTAGATCCATGTGGTTTCCAGTTGAAAAATTCAGAGTAAAGAGATCAGTTACAGCTTTGCTTGAAATACCCACATGGTCCAACGATTACTTTCCAAGGAAATATGACTTTCAGAGTGTTCTAAATCCTTTTCAGGATACATTTCCCGAGTAAATTATTTTATTCTGTCTTGGGTGATGGAATAAGAAGTATAATTTTTCCCGAGTAGAATTAGTTCTATAAATTCCATAGAGACTGCAAATATTGTTAAGTTAAATTCTCGATTTGAATTGCAGTTACATTATGACAAGTATATTTTACCGCAAAAAACATAGTAGTTGTGGAAGCACACTAACCTTATGAGAAATAATCTGCACGTCCCTCGTACGTGTTGCGTCACAGGCGTGGGCGTGATTCCCCTCTGGTCGTTCGTTGACAACAAACACGAGTTGTGGGCGGACCGAAGAGGGACTCGCAACCTGAGTGGCAATACCGACAGTTAGCCAACAGTAACGACAGAAAAACTCAGGCCAGAATTGCCGCCCGTCCCTTACAAGTTCTGTAGTTTGCTAGTCGTGAGACAGATAACAGTTTTATCCACGCTGTAAGTGACCGAAAGTGTCCGGTTTCTACAGCCAGAGGGATTGCGATGCCCTCTGACTTTATCTCCCTCTTCAACGGGGACCGCGACCTGAATTCTCCCGGATCCCTGTACTCTAAAGGTAAACAAAGTTCCTCCACTGTACTTGTACTGGTAAAATAGTTTGACATTCATGTTATGGGGTGTGTGGATATGCAACAACTTTACCTGAGTTCGTTCTCAACATGTGTGTGTGTGTGTGTGTGTGTGTTTAAGCGTGTGTCGGCGGCGTTCACTTTACTTCAGTGCCATTCATCTGTAAACCACCTCCTGTCCTGTCACATGCCTGTGCATGAGCCGAAGTTAAAGTTTTGGCTCTCCTGCGCAACCTTCACGGATACTCGTTTTGTTTTTGCAGTCCCATGCTCATGTTTTCGGCGCACTGAAGCCCTCAGCTGCTGCATACACACCGGTCAGACCAGTTTACTATCTCCTTGCCAGCCTAAAAACCCCGCTATCTATTTTCTCTGGTCTGTTTGAATAGGCCGTCGATGCCCTCCGCCCCCGCCAGGCACTTTACACATGCACACATATGCATGCACTGCACTGCTCCCAGAGCGGCGCTAGTGGGACAATTAACATAAACTGTGTAATCATCAGCAAGGTAGCCTCAGGCAACCTGTGGATAGAAAAACTGAACTCTACTGAACTCTTAACAACAGGTGCAATGCTGTAAAGTCGGCATTCTTCTGTTTTCGTCGGCTTTATTTATTCTGGAGACTGTTATAACACAAGCATAATAAAGGTAATTAGTTTATCAGTTAAAGAAGACTTTTTCAGAGTAACTGCTTTTTGTTAAAACCCCTACACCTTGCAAAACTAAACATTTTAACCAAACATACAAGAATGCAATGTTTTTATTTTTGTTGTCGTTTAGTTTATCAGTCACGATGCACAGAGTTGGTATGCATTTTTTTTGTACTATGAAAAATTACAATAAGCTATTTCAGTTGCTTTTGTCTGGAGTTGGGTGTGGTGGCAGGGATACCTAGGAAGGTCTTAAATGCTACCAAAACCATTATCTCTTTCTTGCCTTAACAATGGACCTTTGTTAAGGCAAAAGGGTTTTTCTTTTCATATGTTGACATTCCTTGTACACATGTACACAGAAAAACGTATGGGTTTTTCTTGTCATACGTTGACATTCCTGGAACATGGTTTTACTTGTCTTTGCAGATAATCCAACTCACGTGTAAATGAACTAATTGGAGTGCTGTTTACAAAGTGCAACACATTCTGAGAAAAATACATTCCATTTCACAACAATGTTGGTAGGTAAAAAAAAAAAAAAAGATCTGGATGAGCAAGGTGAAATCCAGCCATTTGAGAGACAAGCAATTTAGACATAACTCCACCTCAGCTTTTGGTTCATAGGTGATGAAAGACAAAGTTACCTCATCTAAGCTTAGTTTTACAAAATGCTTAAGTCATACTTTTGGATAATTTTTTTGTAACCAATGCCCCAAGCTGCTGTACACAGCATTGTAAAAGGTGGTGTATATCAGACAAAAACAGCAGGTTTTTATATGCAAATTATATGTGCAAAAAGAATATTTTTTATCCTAATTAGCTCAATTAGGATTTGAGCTAACTGTGTTGTGCAAAAACATCAAAATACAAGTTGGCTTCCTTTACACTGAGAGCTTAAGCTGCTTGAGGGAATACTAAAGGCCAAAAGTGTCCAAAGAAGGTTCAGTGGACTGCTCCTTATGGATACCCATTCAATTTCAATGCATGCTTCATCCTTGCAGGACGGCAGAAATATCGTGAGCTATTTACACTAGTCGATGGGCGAGAAGTTGGGTAAACCCCTGACAGGTCACCAATCCATTACAGATCTACAAAGAGATTGAAAGTCATGTACACACTCACTTACACCTAAGGTCGGTTGGAGGGAACTATTAAACTAAAATACATGTTTTTGTAAAGTGGCAGGAAATTTGCCGAGCTGAAAAGAACCTTGCCTTATTTGTTTATCATTTCTTCATTGTACTCAGCAGGCATGTCTACATCCACTCTCCAACTACCTAATCCATTTACTTCAGCTGTTCTTGTCACTTGTCCATGTCGTAGAACTTATTCCTCTAAATTGTCCTGATTTTAGATTGGTTCATCCAGACTGTAAAAATCAAATCAAATCAAATGTAATCCTGACATACAAGCTTCATCTCAAAGACCTATTTCAGAAAAGGCATCAATGCATAAGATATTTTCTTGGATATATTAATGGAGAATACACATAGGAAAAAGAAACATAAATGTAACACAATTTGCAAAATGGCCTACTAGGTAGCAACTATGCGTATTTGCTACCTTTGAGGTCAGGTGGACTGCTGAGCGGATGATGAATAATACCTTTTATAGCTGTGTTGAAGGCCAACACACCATTACAGCCTATACAAGGCTGTACTTTATTATCCACCAATAAACTCAAATAGTACATCTTAAGATCATTCTTTAAAAGTCCTCCATTTCACCTTTAAGTGCACAATTTATTCCTCTTCTCAAAGAGGGTAAATTATTTGAACTTGTTATAAACAGTGACAAAAGTTGGCTTCCTGGTTTTCCAATGATATGTCAGATAATTGCAGCCCTTAATGTTAAGATCCCTGAGTCCTAATTACTAATCACACTCTTGTATCTCTTTATCAGCTCAGCTGTCACATGTAATTGCATTATTGTGACATTGTTTTGTAAGTCAACTCCTCTGGTCTTTTACAGATTTACTCTGTTGTTTGAAAGAAAAAAAAATACTCACAATTGTCAATATTGATGAGTTGTACCAAAAAATGCCCATAAATTCAAGTAGATTTTTTTTTTCCTTTTTCTTTTTAATATCTATGTAGCATCTAGCCATGTTCTCCTTTGGGCAACAAGCTCTTTGTAGGGAGCTCATTTTTAGCTTGAGAGTAGCCCAGGGAATACCAAGGAAAAGCAGAATGCTTTAACAATAGCTCTCAAGACAGGAAGGCATTTTGTGCTACTTTTTGTAGTCCGTGAGGGACTTCTGGTTAATGATTGTATTAAAATGCCTTCCCTGCAGTTTCACTGTAAAAATGAAGAATGTTACGGCTTCAGTATACATTCTGGTTAGCCTATTTAACAATTGTAAGCCCTCAGATCTCGACATACTTCTTTTTTTTATTTTTTATTGACACCCACCTTAGCTTGGCCAATAATTAACTCTTGGTCTCCTCTGTGTATAAACCGAGGTTTAAATAGCACTCTATTAATATTGACTCTACTGTGTCAGGCAAACTTAGCGGCATGCGCTTAAAAATACTCAACTGCCTTGAAAGCTAGCGGATATGTAAGGAAACCCAAAAAGTATGGCAGAGGGGGAAAAAAATGGAAAGCAGAATAATTATTTTTATTTGCATTAGATCGATTTGTATTCCAGTTGGCACACTGTCAACTGTGTCCTGTTCTTGTTGTGGGCTTGTCTCATTAATACGATCTGTTCTCAGATATCCACTTCAACAAGAACATCGTGACTCATTCATCTTGAGAACTTGAATTCCTTGAAATATTATAGAGAAGCAATGTTTTGTTTTTGTTCAGAACGTTCTCGGTCACATCTTCATCTGTTAAAACATCAGTCCAAACCGGTTCTGCATACTTCCGACTCTCATTTTAGCTGGCAACCATATCCCTATGCCACAAAAAATGATCAAATATCATTTATGATCAAATAAATGATATTTGATCATTTATTTCATATGATCAAATATGAAATTCTTGATTTATTTCATATGATCAAGAATATTTTTTTAAGTGTATGAAATTATTCAGAAGCATTTGGTTTACTGGGATTTTTATGAACAACCAAAAAAGAATGGTCTGAAAAGGAGAAAATGTCAAAAAACAAAACAAAAGGAAAGCAGAATAATTAATTTTATTTGCATTAGATCGATTTGTATTCCAGTTGGCACACTGTCAACTGTGTCCTGTTCTTGTTGTGGGCTTGTCTCATTAGTACGATCTGATCTCAGATATCCACTTCAACAAGAACACCGTGACTCATTCAGCTTGAGAACTTGAATTCCTTGAAATATTATAGAGACACAATGTTTTGTTTTTGTTCAGAACGTTCTTGGTCACATCTTCATCTGTTAAAACATCAGTCCAAACCGGTTCTGCATACTTCCGACTCTCATTTTAGCTGGCAACCATATTCCTATGCCACGCTATGATCAAGAATATTTTTTTTCTAAGTGTCTGAAATTATTCAGAAGCATTTGGTTTACTGGGATTTTTATGCACAACCAAAAAAGAATGGTCTGAAAAGGAGAAAATGTCGCTGGTAGAACTGTTGTGTGCACATAAATGTCCACACAACATTTATATGTTGTAAGAATTTGCAGGTTGTTTCAAGATTGAAGAAAGAAGATAGTTGTTCAAATTACAGCGTTTTGCAACCAAAGTAAACAGAATACCATCTCTGAATGTGCAATATGTCAAACTTTGAAGGAGAGGTGCCACAACAGCAAACCTCCTGGCAGCTAAAAACAGGAGACTGAGGCTTACACTTCACAGTATTGGAAAAGTGTTGTCTGGTCTGATGAGTTAAGATTTCTGCTGCAACATAATGCAAGGATCCATCCAACCTTCTACCAACAGTTAAGGCTGGTAGTAATGGTGTAGGGGACATATTTCTTAACACACATTGGGGTCCATGATACCAGTTGATAATTGTTTAAAGTGTTGTTGCTGACCATGTCCACAAATCTCCCTGTATACTGGGCCAAACATCTCAACCTAAGCCTTTACTGTGGCTGAAGAAACATTTTGCTTTGGTTGCCATGTCTTCATGGTCACTAATGGGTCAGTCATCATGGGTGTCACTTCTCAGTTATGCAAAATTGATATCTTGACTAGCATGTTAAACATCTAGATGAAGGGGGTTAAGGAAATTGAAAGTGTACAGATCAACATATTTGGATCTAAAATGTTTTTCGTCCTCATTACTGCCCCTTTGCTGCTTTAAATATGACCTCAACAATGCATCTGTTTATTTCAAAATACAGCTCTGGAAAAATGAAAAGCCCACTGCACTGAACCCCATTGAAAACCTCCCGGTTATTCCATCAAACATTGATTTCTGAACTCTTTCTGAGTTAAAACACTAGTATTGCTGTTTCTTAATGAATATGAACTTGTTTTCTTTACATTATTTGAGGTCTGAAAGCGCTGCATCTTTTTTTGTTATTTTGACCATTTCTCATTTTCTGCAAATAAGTACTACATTTTTGCTTAAAAGTTCAGATACATGTTGTCAGTAGTTCATGGAATAAAAGAACAATGTTCATTTAAATCAAACGTGTATTAAAAGTAAAATCAGAGACATTGATCATTTAATGTTGTCTCTTAATTTTTGTCCAGAGCTGTATATCTTGTTTATAAAAAGCAATCAGTGCAGTGATGTTTGGAATTCACACCTCTTAAAGTTGTGTTTGTGTGTGTTTATACCCTTATCTTCTGCTCCATCTCTTTGATTAATTATTAACCCTCGCCAAACTTCAGTAAGAAGTCTAATCGGGGTCAGGTCAAAATATCACCTCCTTTGGTATTTACTGCACACTTGTGACTTTGTTTGGGCCGCGACAAATCAATGTCTGAGTGGTTTAACCTGTTAAAGAGCCTGGAGGTGTTACTTGGCTATCCGTCTTGTGTGAAATTGCAAGTTGAAGTTGGAGTCTCAAACAGCTCCTTATTTTAACATTTTTCTTGAAATAATGTGTTGCTCATTTATCTAAATACTTTGGCCAGCAAGTCTGGGCATGGGTGCAGAAATACAATTCAAAAAGTTGCTACATAGAATAAAGCAACTCCAAAAGCTCAATATTAAAGCTAATGTTACTCTTTGCAATACCACGTGTGCATGTTCCACACTTTATCAGAGGAGAAAAGCAGTTTTTAGATCTGCATCTTGGATGTTTTGCATGCACAACAGGAGGCTAGAATCAACTTTTACGCTGTGCAACTAAGTTGTCGCTCTCAGATGACCTCTGAAGTATTACAGGCATGCCGGTGTTGCAGGTTTTCCATTCTGCCAAAGGCGTTTCTTTTTAAAATAGGAGACTTTTGTTTCCTGGGACTGTTTCAGATTAGCCGGTTTGCTGTATTTATGTGATGAAAGCAGATTTTCACCTGTTAAGTCTAGATACTTTTTTTCTGGACAAATGTTGCAGGATATCAGGGAGTCACTGAGAAAAAGGACAGTGTCATGACAGAAGTCTGCATGTGCAAATTTTTTTTTTTTTTTTTTTTTTTTTACCCGGTAATGCTTAAGGTCTTTTTTTTGTGGTTAATTAGCAGAATCATATTCCATGAATGTGTTTTCCATTCACTATCATGCATAGAGTTCAGTCTCTCCATGACCGTATGCAGATTAAATATTCACTTTTACATTCTGCAGTCTGAATGTGGACAGTGTAAGGGAGAGAAGAAGCATTCAGTATGGCCAGCGCTTTCGCTTGCCTTCATCTTCAGGGAGATTTCTCTCACTCTTTTGCGAAAAGCCCAAAGCACCTGTGAGATCTAACAACCCTCGTGCGCCTCTCTGCAGCAAGGCGATTGTGAACTAAGACATTAAATATTAAGCGAGATGAATCTTGGCTGGTTGCAGTCTTTCCACTGGCAAAGTACAGCAGTTAAGGTGTCAGACCCTTATAACGTGACTGTACAGACTGTGTTACCAGGTCTCAAGGTATTTTATTAGTCAAAATTAGAGTAAACATCTTCCTCAGCTAAAGATTATTCAACTTTTAAATTACTTTAATTTTTAAAGTCTTAAAAATAACAAAATATGCACATAAGGCTTCCTACTGAAAGAGTATTGGGGTAAGTAGAATGCCTATAGCTTGTAATCCAGTCTACAACTTTATGAACCCCCTCCTCCCTCCCTTTGTTATCATTTTTTAGTTGGGACTGCTCCAGCAAGCTCTCAATACAAATGGCTTTTAACAAGCCCTCTGACGTGCTTTGGCCTTTTTGAAGGTTGACTTCACCTGGCTCTTGTTAGCCATCTTTTTTCCCCGTGGTGCTCTTCACTTTGCAGTTTTAGCAGCTGAATTTTTAACTACATTGGTCATGCGAATTGTGTTGTTAATAACCAGATGGAATTAATTAGCTCATCTGTCTTTGCCATGCCTTCTTCTCATCTGCTACAAAATTCAGAGCGTTTTTGCTATTGCAGATGGCAGCGAGGCATTTTATGCAGCGGTCTCATAACAAAATGAATTGCTCATATTCTGGATTTTGTAATTGCTGCACACAGTTATGTGGGAAGAGGTGAATGCATTGCAAAATCAGATCAAGACAGTAGATAGGTACATGACGCAACGAGTTCATACATGTACGAGTTCACACGTTTGCTGGCAGATGTGTGAGGTAGGATGAGGCTGTTTGTTACAGACACTTTCTCATGGATGTTGGCGCTCAAACTGTAGTGGTGCTTGTGTGGACAATCAGGAGACCAAAGCTGCAGGTTTGTAGATGTTGCGCTATTTTACTCCATGTATACTATCATGATGCCGTTTGGTCATTTTGGGCTTAGACACATTTTTAATCTGGACACTATTTCTGCCGGTGCAAAGACAAGTTCTTTAGCGGCATAGAACTTGCAATGGACTTCTTGGTTGCAATATTAGGCATACATAGCCTTGGATATTTTAATGTTATGAATCAAAACTCTGCCTGCAGGTAATATGTTTAGTCAGTCGTTTGGAACTTCAGTGCGATGCTGAAGAAAAAATGGAGAGACCTATTTGAGTAAATGGAAACTAGTGTTGCCAATATTCAACTATAGTCTTGAATTTGAAAGTTGTCTTTATTTCTAGGACTGCAATATATCAGAACAATGTGTAATGATGGTTCTGTTTCTAAAATGTGTGCTGATTATTTTGATTATGATTAATCAATTTTTTTTTTTTTACTCTTTTCATTGCAATCAATAAACAACGTCCTCCCCCCATATCTTATGAGCTTTTATGCAAAGTGCGTCAGGGAATTAAGGGGGTGTTAGAGTTCCTGGGCAAATAAGCATATGCACAGCATGAATGTATGACATCTGAAATATAATTTCTTGCCAAATACTGCAATATTGCACACACTTGATACCACAATGATCTTTGTGATTAGATTGTGCACTGTTGCTCATTTCTTCGCAAAGAATGACGTTGTTTTGCAAAATCTACAAAACGTGTACAGCAAAGGTTTGGTTTAAATTATTTTAAACTTAAACCAAACCTTTACTTATGTAATGAACGTTTGGTCATCACAATGTGATACGTGCCCTCAGGTATGTCAGTCTTGAAACAGGGTTTTCCCTCACTATATGCTTTCAGCAGCATTATCCAAGGTGGGGGCGCCTGCAGGGAAAGAATCTGCCCTTGAGTGATTTTACCTTCTTTCTTTTTTTTTTTGTTTTTCCTTTTTCAAAGTAAATGACAGGGGCTCTCTCATCAAGGCTTTTACAAAAATAAAAAATTCAAAAACCTTTAGAAATGCACACCACCTTTGGGATAAATTAGTAATTAATCTTGCAGTTTCACAGCACCTATGTCTCAGCGTCCTGTGTTGTTGTTTTCTGAGTCGTCCTTTGCTTCCTCGGGTGACTGGTAGGACTGGAACAAACTGCAGTGTTGGTCCATCTGAATTTCCCCAGTATCCTGTCATTGTCTGAATTCAGTCAACCCCGGTGGCTCAACGAAAAGTCCTGCACAAATTCAGGACAAATCTACTGGCAATCGGGGCCAAATCTACATATTTACTGTAAACATTCTCTGCTTTCAGGAGTGAAATTAAATTGTAAATGAAGGAATCTGGCTTCATTTCTTGCCCAAAACTTCTTTTTGTTGTCTTTGTCAGAGGATAGTTATCTCTTCCTTGAACTTTCTTCATGCTCTCCAAGTCTTGTTGTTTAATTTTTTTGATTGTTTGTTTGTTTTAATACACGAGAAGCTATTGAAGGTCATCTTAGCTCTTGACATAATCAGAGTCACGTTAACCTTGTCCCCAGTTGCTCAGGAATAGTTTGAGTAAAATTCAAAGGTTACATTTGCTTTAATGCCCCCACACACAAATCTCGCCTTAGCACAAATAGTGACTACAAACAGTAAACTAAAAAGAACTCAGCTGAAAAATGTTAATCTGTAAAACGGAAATCAAGTTGGTATCAACTCCATTTTTTTCCTAATTACTCTCATAACATTGAGCCATAATAATATATAGTATCGGTGTTTTTTTCTCAGAGTGGCTACATCTCTAGCCACTACTTCTTGTTTCATAGTTGAGGAAGTGGGAAGATCCTGATGAGTGTATGAAGACTTCGCCAACAGGAACGATGATGATTGTGTGTCTCCATCTTGACAAGCTGCAGCTTGCCTGAGGATGAGCAATACTGTGACTCCACAGATTTTTCTTCTTCATGCTTCTGCTTGACTCTACTACCAGTTGTTTATATTGACTTAAATCATGAACCAGCATGCAGGACCTGTTCAGAGCAGTGAGCGTGCAGTTTGTGAAGGTGTCTGTGTGAACTGGATTGAACAGTACTTGGAAGGAGAAATAAAATCTTATGTGTTTCTCAATTTAGTTTTGGTCCAACAAAAGTTTGCAAAGGCTTTTTGGGATCTTCTTTCTCAGATCCCTGGGATTTTCTTTTAGAAATTAGCAGACTTTCCAAATCCTTAATTAAACTGAACAGTAAATCATCTTAAAGGAGCAGTATTATGTATTTTTTTCAGGCATATGGTGCCCTTTTCTTTTTTTTGCACAATTAGGTAACTATGTTACCTTCAGCTGTTATAAAGATTGCCTATAAATCAAATATAACTTAAAAGAAATTTGACTTTGTAATTTGACCTCCGTCTCTTTAAAAACTCTTGCTCTTTCTGAAACTCCACTTTCCATAAGTCATCACAACATCGCTCCTCTATTAACCCTTTGCCAATGTTTTTCCCAGCTCACATATGATCTCATATAATAAGCTTCAGATGCACAGTTCCGCCAGGTGTTTGCTAATTTCTTCTGGCTAGTCTGAAGGAGCTCAGTTGGGGAGTTGTGAGGGAGGGCTGCTCTGCAATGTAGAAGCTTGGAAACTGCAGCTCCGAGGAGGAGTTGTGCTTCGAAGGCAGCACTTAGTCCACCCTGGCGTGGCAAAATGGTTGCCACAGGAGCTTAAAGGATTTCTCAAACATGCATGAAAGAATAAAGGCAACACTTCAAGTATTTTTTATTTTTTAATTTTTTTTGATGAAGGAATAACATAACATGATGTAAAGCTCAAAAAAGTCCATTTTAAATAATACTGCACTTTCAGGTAATTAAATATTAATCTCAATCAGGTCTGTAGAACGATTTTCCACAGCTACTTAAAACTCCACTTTTTAAAAAAACAATATCTCAGGAAACAAGCAGGGAAACGTAAGACAGTATGAGGTGTGTTTTAAAGTAAGAGCTTTGTGAGGCTTGGTCAGACCTACGGGTTGTTTTTATTTAAAGCCGTGACTGTTTTGAAATGACATCTCAGTTTACAAAAAAAAGTGGGATTAGGTTTCTGGTTCTGCTTTCTTATTCACAATTGGTCTATTGTGAACTTCTGATTGCCTGGAGACTCCAACACACCTTCCCGGTGGGTGTGTTGATCCGGTGCCAGGTGACCCTCTTTCAGTCGGTTTCAGTTTATTCTTATCTTCTTATCAATAAACTCAACAACTTTTCCTTTTGGGATCAGTCCATGGATCTTTCCAGAAGAGGATTACTACAACACCACAAGCTGTTTCCAAATCTTCATTGAATTTGTAAGTGGGCTGTTCACCGTGTGCTGCTGTCCTCTTCAAAAGAACTTTGGCAGGAGTCTGAAAGTATTTACCACCTGGATTACATTGTGTAGGTCATTGCCATGATTCCAAAATTACTCTTGCCTTTGAGAGTGTGAACATGGAAACTTGTGTGTGTCCTGCTGGCACAGTGAGACGACAGCAGGTGCTCTGGAGTCCTGTACCTTTTGGAGTCGGGCCTGTTTTGATTGGCCTAGTTCTTGGCAGGGTCAATAATTGGACATTCTGTTGTGGTCCTTGTTGTTTGTGTAGGTGTGGTAGCGCATATTGACCTGGAGGCTTCTGCACTTTGTGCTCATTCTGCAACAATGTTTTCTAGTGGTATGGATCAAACTGACATCTTCATGGATTCAATTCTTCATCGTGGACTTTTTGCATTGCCAGTGATTAATGTTGACACCGTTAAAATTCTATACTGCGGAGGAAGCTAGTTAATTAGGTTGACATGTTAAGCCTCAAGCTTAAGAAACAAACTATAACATGCTAATTATTAAACTCAGCATTGGCTGTTGGGAGGAGAGTCTTATTAACTTTACGCCTGTGTTTGTTGTTTACATTAGGGCTCGCCCTCGTATTTACTGTACATGTTTAAAACTATTACTAATGTTCCTGTCATGCTGAGATTAGGAACCGTTTCCAAAAAGTGAAAATATGTAGTTTGACAGGTACGTATTTGGCTGTCTTTAGTCAACACAAATGTTATAATAGAACGAAACAGAGCCTTGCTGGTCATGAACTTTCTTATTGGTGCACAAAACATAATTGTTAGAAATGGAAAAGAACTAACAAGAAGAAAAATGTTTGTAAAATGAAATGAAAACCAGTTTAATGTTGCACATTAAGGAATTGTTAAGGTAGCAAAACAATATAATAAAAGTTTTCCATCCAACAAAGAAATTAGACTAATTGAAAGTGCGTCATGTAATGCCAGCTCATGAAAACGGGATTGATTTTCAAATGAGTCGCTGATGTGGTTAACCTAACAGCTGGGTGATGTTACACGACCAGTGAATGTTTGCGTGCAGTGTGGCTAAAGACCTTTCCTGTTGCTTCAGCATGGGTTTCCTGTGAGTCTGGCAGAAATGCCTGTATTGGCACACCAATTCCACATTTTACAGTGTGGGACTGTAAAATGATTATGTGATGTTGTCAGATTTAGACTAAACCACATTGGTCTGGTTTTATTTAAAGTGTTGTGTAGATCTATGATACACTCTAGAATTTGAGGGTAAACATGGCAAGTTTTGGTAAATCTACGTGTGGGAGCCTGCTTGGGTTCTGTAAATACTTTGAATTCTTTTTGCTGGCTTGGACACAACTGCTTTATCTTTTGATTTCACTTCTAAGAGATGGGTTACAAAGTGTTGTGCTCCTCTGTAATTTAACTTTTACCTCAAATTAGTCTCCACCAAACAGTTCGGAATACCACTGACCCAGCTACCCAGTTGTATAGAGAACAACTTCAGCAAATAGCCTTACTTGTGTGCAGAATGGGGCTACAGTTTCAGTGTTTGGCTCTCATTTGTAGTTCGGTGTGAAGTCTGCGATAGTGCTGGGTGTTTGTTGAAAGCAAGTCATGTAAACTGATGCCTGGCGGTTGTTCATTGTCGCCTCAGGATTAGCTTCCCTGAAACAGCTACATGCCAAACTTTAAGCACAAACGAGTTTGCCCGTTCCAAAGCCTCACTGACCTCAACCTTTTCAAATGACGGCTGGAAGACTTTGTTATTAAGCTGTGAAAGTGTCGAAGTTACAGCTTCAAGAATATTTCTTTAGAAATTGTCAGTCACTTACTGCATTCCAATTAATTATGATGACTGATAGGGTTCTCTTTTTGTACTAAAGCCCTTATAATGCTTTATTTCTTGATAAACACTTGCTTACCTATAAAATATTTGATATGTTTTCAGTATTTTTCTACAAGTTCAACAGAATGAATAGGTAGCTAGCCTTATTTGTTTTCTTAACTGAAACAGCTGGGAGTGTGAAAAAGAGCAATGGATGGTTTCAGACGGTTGTTGTTCTGATGGTCTTTGCTTTGGTCCTGTTGGGTCAAATAAGCTGTACTTTGTGCAAATTCTGTATAAAACTGCTCTGTTTTTCTTATTTCCCACTTTAGCCGTCAAAAGAAAAATTTAAGTCAAGTTTATTTGTGCAGCACATTTCAGCAACAAGGCAGTTAGTTCAAAGTGCTTTACGTAATGAGAACGTCGTATTGAAATTATTGAGTAAAAAATTAATTTTACTTTAAAATAATACATTAAAATCCTAAACCGATTGAAGCATGTAATATGACAAAGTCATCACACATAAAAATTAAACACATCTGTTCGGTTATTTAAGAGAATAAGTTAGAAGTAATAGACTACTAGGCTGCAGCTTCATGCTTGTGTCTGCTACACATGCAAACTCACACCTGGACTTCCTCTCTTCTGGATTTTCCAGCACTGTCTGGATTTTTAAAAATAGAAATGGGTGTGCAGGCTTATCTCCGCATACTCTAAATTTTGATGGTTGGGACACTATCCTGCGGTCTGTTTTCTTAAGTGTAAAGTATCATCGGAAGCATGCATTGGCTACTATCAATAACATGTCTTTAAAAAAATGTGTATGTTTATGTTAGAGGTGTGTAACCTATTTCCATTTTGAGTCGCATCAAGGTCATGGATGTTCAAACAAACCGTTAAAATATTATAGCTTCATCTCCATTTAAAGTGTACTTCTAAAAAATAAATAATAATTTGTTTTTAATCACAAAATTGTTATTTGCCCCTATATAAATAAAAACCCATTTGATTTTACTGTTAAAATAGTATTTAATCACATAGCTGTTATCTTAATGTTCTTTGTGCCCATCTAGCATCTTCAGGGCCACAAAAATTGCTATGATGGACCAGATTTGGCCCAGGGGCCTTTAGTTTGATGCACGTGGTAAGTGTGTTCATTATCGCCTGAAAATAACTGTCAAACCTTTATTCTGCTTAAAGTAAAGTTTGTTCTAAGTCTCTTAGTTTGCAGAGAAGTTTATTTCTGAAAAGAGCTGTGTCTAATGTTCAAAGGTCTTCCATAAGTTAAAAGCAGTCATGCCCACACTCATTTAAACAACATTCATCAACAAATATCCTCAATTTTAGTTTTTTCAAGGTCATTGCTTTTACTTTAAACCAGTTGCAATCAAATACATGTGCTTCTGCAACTACTAATTACGTCAACATGACTGCAGACATATTGTGGCCTCCGTATCAATCAATCAATTAATGAAACTTACTTGTGTAGCATATTTCATCAACAAAGCAGTTCAAAGAGCTTTACATCATAAAAATACAAAAATAAAATTCATAAAAACAAAATACAGTCGACAACTGAGAAACCATTGACAAGCATTTTATTTTGACATTGTAATGTCTGGCCATTGTTCCATTTTTTGCTTCAAAAGCAACTCTAAACAGGTGGGTTTTAGTTGATTTAGAGGAACTCAGTGTTTCAGATGTTTTGCAATTTTCTGGAAGTTTGTTCCAGATTTGTGCTGCATAGAAGCTGAATGCTGCTTCTCCATGTTTGGTTCTGGTCTGTTCTGCATTCTCAGAACCAGAGGACCTGTGTGATCTGGAAGGTTGATAGAGCAGCAGATATTTAATGTATTTTGGTGCTAAGCCAGTCAGTCATTTATAAATTAACAACAATATTTTAAAGTTTATTCTCTGAGCCAGTGTAAGGACTTTAGAACTGCGGTAATGTGCTCTATCATCCTGGTAGTGAGAATGCCAGCAGCAGCGTTATGAGTCAGCTGTGGCTCTCTGGTTATAGTGCAACTGTTCCGGTTAAGTTTATTAGCAAAAACGTTTTGTCAACAGCATTACAATGCTTTCTGCAAGCAATAACCACTTTGATGCAATGATGTGACTTTTTTCGTGGCTGTTGTGCAGGAGGATGTAAAGTAACTGACGTAAGCCTAGTCATGCAACATTCTTGAGAATATCTGTCTGATTTGGTCAGTTATTGTCGGTGTTGCATCAGTAGCATTGCAACCAGAAAATGCATCACTTATTATGACAAAAGACTCATATTGCTGGCTTTTATCTGTGTACATTTCTTTTCTCGTGCTCCTGGTTTGTTTTCAGTCTTCAACCACTACATGTCTTGGCTTTCACACACAAACATCTGCAGCCATCTTTGCATAAACATCACTTGCGAGGGCTGTCGAGTTTGTTAAGGTAATTTATCCCAACATTCAGTATGTTTACTCAGCTTAGGGTTTGTTTTTTTTTACCCATACTTTCTATATCACTGTATCCTGTTGCAAAGCTTACTTTCACTGATGTTATAAATGTAGTCAGATCACTGAGACTGTCAACTGCCGCTTCTGGGAAAATATGCTACCTCAGCATCTTTGTTAGCCAACAGTCACAGTCTTGGCATTTTTGTCAGTTGTTCTAATTATTGTCTCCATTCATATTATGGCTCTAGCATTTGATTTGAAATTGTGAAAGCAAACCTGACGAAGGAGATGTGTAATTCTTTTGCTGTGCGTATTGGTCGTGTTCCATAGAACCTTTAAGAAGTTATAGGGGACAAACTATGAAATCTACTGCAACTTTAAAATCTAAAAGCATGTTATCTGAAATTGAAAGGCTTGAAATGTCCAGTTTATGTGTACAGGACAGTTCAGCAACAAGGCAGTTCAAAGTGCTTTGCACCATAAAATCATAATAACGTAACCAATTATGAAACAAGCAATAAGCATACATTTTGTCAAATGCCATCATCAAAATCATCAAGCAAATGTACGTTGATCAATGTTCCACTAGCTACTAATCAAAGGCAACTCTAAACAGGTGGGTTATTATAGATTATTTTTAACCTATTAACACATTTGAAATGCTGTTTAAAAAATACCCTTTAAATAAAACTTAAATCACAAAATGACACACGGAAAAATCAAGCCCAACTTCTTTTTGTTGAAGGCTATTTTGACGAATCGCCTCATTGCAAACAGGCTTATTTTAAGCTGTTCATCAAATATAATTGGATTAAAACTAATTTTATGCCTTAATAATTTATTCATGTAGGACCTGAGATGCCATAAATCAAAGAAAAAAGTTTCTAAAAGCTTTTACTTTATGCACGTGTTAACTAAACAAGAATTCCATGTAAGCTTCTAATTTTAACTTTAAAATTTGTTGGCCACGTTTTATAGAAATAATTGAGACTGCATAAGTCTAATGTGGAAATACGCCACGTTTTTAATGCCCAGATCATTATTCAAGCATGGATGGTGCTGTTTTATCTCTATCCAGTTTCGTTGTGTTAACTCGCAAGAGACACAGAGGCTCAAAAGACATGTCCCCATGATCTGCGTTACTATGGAGTCCCAGGCAGCCCTTGTGTAGGCTTTGGCTGTAAACATTTCATGGTTGTTGTACATGGCTTGCTGCAGGACCCAGCCCCCCTCTGCTTGCTTTTTCCCCTCAGAGCTCGGAATAATCTCCGAATGCACCGACTAGGTGAGCTTAAAGCTTGCCCTCCTAATCGCGTCCTCTTAAGCGGTGTTTCTGCTAAGTTCAGACAGTCCACCTTGTGTAACAGTGCAGCCCACGGAGGCTTTCTGTGGCGGGGTTATACTACTGTTTTGTTTCTGCCTGACAGGATTCCACATGACAATGCCACTAACCTGTTGAGCGAGATGCAGAGCAGAAAAGGGTCTGCTGCACAATAAACAGGACAAGGAGAGAGGTGGGTGGAGTAGAAGAGGGGTGCACAGAAAAGAGTTAAATCACTCACTCAGCCAAAAAAATAAGGGTGCCACGCCCCAGGTGCCAGGGCTAGTAAGAGCAAGCAGCTGGAATGTGAGGGGGAAAATGAATGGGGAGTTTTAAGTCCTGCCATTCACATGGTGAGTGCCTTCTTATTTTCACCTTTAGCCTCTCTGGCTTACAACGTAAACATCAGAGGAGACGGTGAGGGTATAAATAGTAAACCTAAATCCCATGAAGCAGAATTTCTGCCATGGAGTCTGGATTGAAACCAGTAAGTGATTTGTCTTTAAAGTATGATTGGAAGGAATCTTAATTAGTTCAGGTAAGCTATTTAAATCAGGTCATCTTAATGGTATTAGCAGGCCAGATCATAGCTGACCACATGCTATCTGGTTTAGTAATGTGTTGTGATGATTTTCACTGACGGAAGGAAACTTAAAGTTGTTTTTCTGTGGTCAGACTTCAAAACGCAACTAGTATGAGGCTAAAAATGAGACTAAAATCAAAACAGCGAGTGGTGGTGTGTTTGAGTTAATATCGTTGACTTCCAGCTTTCTGACTATCGTTTTCTTTCTTTCTTTCTTTCTTTTTTTTTTTATATTTGCTCCTCTGTGAAAGGGACTGTGTCTGTCACATATAAATAAAGACTTGCGCTCTGTCTGCTCAGGAAGACACAAACACGCTCTGCAAAATGAGAGTTTCTGTTTTTTCTGCCTCCAAAAGCGTCATAGGAGCTGTGGAAACACTTTGAACAGTCCAGCCAGTGATTCGAGACCACTGCTCCTGAGAAGAGAGTGCATATTTTCTGTCTGTGCGGTCGGCAATCTGTTTACTGGAAGGGCTTTTTCAACTCTGAGCACATGTTGCTGCATGTGCAGTCTCTCAGAGAGCCACAAGACGACTACAATTTAAACTGTGAATTCAGAGGTTGAGAGAGCTTTTGTGGGCGTGACGGGGTGTTTTCTTGTTTGTTTGTTTTTGTGTGTGTGTGTGTCTGTGTGTGTGTGTGCTGTGCATGCATATGCAAGATATTTGTTTTGAGAACAGTGCAAACAACCAGCACACTGAAATCCTCTGTGTAAGCGTGGTCCAGAATGGGTCCAGTTTAAGCTCCGTTTATGGGAACGAACGAGGTCTCCCTGCTCCTGTAAAAGCAAGTTTTTTAGCGACCAGAGGCGTGGGTAGGTTTCAGTAGGTTCCAGGTTTGTCTATTGTACGCAGCGAGCGGTAACAATGGGAGGGTCAAGTATCTGATATACGCACCAAACCCTGGGACTCAGCTGCAAGTAATTAAAGCTGGCAGTTGGCAAAGACGAGAGTCAGGCGACTGTAATGGCTGCTCTAAGTTCATACCATAATATTTCGATAATGAATCAGTCTGCTAGTAAAAGTGTTGTCATGCTGTTGACCTAAGCCTCCCCCCCCCGCTCCTCTTCCTCATAACCCCGAGGCAGAAACAGAGGAGGGAGAGAAATGGTTTTGTGTGGCCCCGTTGTCTGTTTTGTAATGAGATCTTCTTTTTGTTTGATATGTCACAACTTTCGATCTGACCTCTTCATGGCTTGTTTTATTCCACATCATTTCAGACAAGGAATTACCAGTGTTGTAACAAGACATTCACATATGTAGGATGAGGGGCTAGGTACCTACGGTATGCACCTTGCAACTTTTAAACATTTTAATTAGAGATTGGTAATGATACATTAAAAAAACAAAAAAAAAACAGAATGATCTCTTTTGGACGTACGTTAAAAGTATAAAACACTGCTGCTAACTCTGTATCCAGCAGCAAATATCACAATTAAGTGCCAGTTTCCTGTTTTAGCTAAACAAAACCAAGAAAATATGATTTTAAAGGGTTTACATTGAAGCTTAGCACTGTTAGCATCGCTACTTGTAACAGTGTTATCATGTGATTGTCATGTAATTATAGTAACATGAAACAAAATAGTAGAGAAAATAATTATTTTTGGTAATTATTAACAAGATTGATAAACACACCGGTTTCTTATATTAAATGCAATCATTAGAAATTTGCATAAATATTACAATGTACAGAGCCACTGGGGCAATATGTATTCCCCTTAAGTGCCTTAAGTGACGTCACTTAAAATCTACAAGCTTGAAACTGAAAGATAAAAGAAAAATCCCAGGGTGTGTATGTGTAGTCAGAAGAAAAAGGAGCTGACCAGCCCCTTTTTAGCCCTCCTGTCGTCTCTGAGGCCTCGCACCCCAAGGCAGAGTCAGTCTGCAGGTCTATGACACACCCATCTTTAGCATTCACTGTTGGTGGTTTGTTGCTGTGGAGGCAATGCAGATATCAGGCTTTGACATGCATGAAGAATGACTGTAGTGTTGGTAATGTAGATGTCATGCTTCGACATGCAACAGGAGTGGTTTTAAAACGAGATAATATTTCTAGTTCTTCTCTATTAGCTTTGAGGCCCTTTTTTGGAAAACTTATTCGTAATATACATATATATATATATATAAATGCAGTTTCTCTATTTTCTTTTCAACCTACATAACGTTCTACTTAATGATTTGTAAACGATCGACTTGTTGTGCATTGTTGCGCATGCATGCATAGTTCTGCAGAGTCTGAAAATGATGCAAAGGTGTTTGACATCTGACACGGCATGACAGCCATTATGGCCACTATTTTCTTGTTGTTTTATCATACAACCTCGTTGCCAACCAGGTCATGAGTATGCTCCTGCAATTGCATATTTGAGCGGATGCACAATTGCATCATTGTTGTTGTATCATTGTTTCTGATAACCTCAGCTTAAAAAGATTAAATTCACAACCCTGATGTCTCGTGTCGTTCTTCATGTTTTCTGTTAGCCTCCAGGCTGACTCACTGGGATCTCTATCCTTCACTGACCAACACAAAAAAAGTCCTGTTAGTAAGTCACCTTTTTATTCCTTTTATTGGTCCCCCTACTTTCACAACAGAGTCAGTGTATGACCTTCTTGCCAGTGAGCTGAAGTTGCCTCCCTCCACTCAGCAGAGTCCAGAAGTCATGAGTCAAAAGAGCGACGGAGAGGCAGGCCCTCTCCCTTCAGCTCCTCTAGCATCAGGTAGGATCCTGCTTCTCCTTTCCTTATTTCTCCTCTCCAAGCAGGACTGATCTTGCCCCACCTCCCAAAAAATAAAAAATAAAAAAAATAAAAACACTACTCATGTAGCAGTCTGTACCTGTAGGCGAACACAAACACCTGCATGCATGAAGAAAACCTGTCAAACAGCTCAGCCTGCTGCTCTTTGATTTTTCACATGTGAGCAAAAAAAAAAAACAAGGCTGGAGAAGGAAGCTAATGTTTCTGGAATTGGGTCAGCTGAACATGCTTGCTTGCCTGTACCTGCTTGTTGGGATATCATTTTGTTGCCGTATCCTGCTGCACCAACAGATCTAATGTACAGCATGTTCAGCACATGGACCATAATTATCAACTTTAATATTAATGCGTCAAAGATAAAATTAGGGGCGTGACTGAATGTTATGATAAAGTTAGAGAAGCTGGGAAAGATGCTTTTGCCTACAGGTTTTTGCTAAAGTGGCTTTGGCGGAAATGGAGCTGTTGTCTCACAGAAGTAAATCTCATTAGCTGGTAAATATAGACGTCCAGAAACAAGACTCTGTGGTTAATTAGCCTTTTCCACTGCTCCACACGACAACAAAAGGCTCCAATTTAATTAAATAATCATAATCATGTTTGTGGTCTCGGTGGGTGGAGAAAGGAGAGAGACCTTGTTTCTGTGCGTTCTCAGGTTGATGGATATGCGAGGATTAACAGAACTGAGAACAGTCAACTTCAAAGCATGAGTCAAAATTGACCAAAATCAGAAAATCATGCAATCTGTTGACATTTTGAGTTTGAGATATTTTTTTTTCTTATCCTGCGGTGTCTTGATGTTCTCTGGAAAGTTAGAGCTTGTCTGGCCATGGGTAAATACTCTGAGAAAAATTGTAAACAATAAATTGCAACCACAGAATTTGAAGACCTTTTGTCATCAAATGTTTGTTTTTGTCATTAAAACTTCTGGCATGCTATAAATCCCACCTTTCCTTTACCTCTTTCTGCTGGCAGTGCATGAAGACGAAGCAAGCATATATTTTGCTAAGTATATTATTTGCTCCCATTTTTCTATGTACAGCAGTTATTTCATGACTCTCTTAGTATTTGTTACACGTTTTAAGGTTTCATTTGTACATTATTAATAGCTTTCAAACTTGCTCAGACTGACACTACCTCCTTATGTTTGGACTTTTTTTTCCCCCTCGCCAATTTTGTGTTATGCAAACTTGTGAAACACCAGAAAATCCAGATTTTCAGCAGCAGCTTAACCCCTCTGCGCTCCAGTCATTATCTAAAATTGCAGCCTTTGTCAGCATGTTGGATCAACTTTGTTTTGGGTCCCAGTGGGGCGGGGGGAATAGTGTTGCATCATACTGTGATTTTTTGATTTTATTTTATTTTATTTATGTATTTATTGCTTTTCATTTGAATCAATCTTTAATGTTCAGCTTTTATTGCTCATTTGCTGTCTCACTTTTATATTCCAGGAAGTTCCCTCTGAAGCAGGGAGTGTCTGCATACAAAATGGTCTGCAGTTCTCTGCTTCGTAGGTCAGAAGCTTGTTTTGTTTTGTCTCTGTGGCTTCACCAAACAAAACAAAAAAGAGAGAAATAAAAGAAGCCATAAAAGAAGTCCCAATAAGTAATATGCCACATATTGTTTGAGCCAGAACAAAATGCTAAAAATGATAATAAATACATTGAGGCATTCGATTTTTTGCTTGTTAAGCTTGATGAAAACACAATTAAGGTGCATACTTCTCTTGTTTCATTTGCTTCTTCTGAGCATCACATAGCGCTCTCAACAAAATTTACACATACTGCACATAGTGAGAAGGGGGAGTGTTTTATTGAAAAAGCAAAAAAAAAAAAAAAAAAAAAAAAACTTTAAAAAATATAAATTTTACTGCTTAAATGGAACTGGTACCCTACCTTAGTTCAGCCTGTATTTACTGTCTAATTATTTACACCATAGATGCCTTGTCCTCTTCTCTGACCACGGAAGGGCCTCGCAGTGCTTTTTCCACCTCTTCCAGCACCACCATGCATTCCAGCACTTCATCCAGTGACCAGAACGGAGCTCACAGCAGAAATGTCGACTCAGAGGACGGCAGGAGTAGCCGAGTGGTACCAGAGATCGTCGGAGTCATGGGTGGCAGTGGAAAAAGCAGCAACGGCGAGCCTGCCGGAGGACGTGGCGCAGCCTCTCAGGATGGCCAGCCACACCATCAGCTGACTCCGTCCAAGCGCCGCACCATCCTCAACATCTCCCCGCCGCCGCAAGACCTGTTCGACGACAGCCACATGTCCTGCCAGGATGCGCCGGCACCCTTGGACTCGGAGCAGAGTAACAGCATATGGATGGAGGATTCCATGTCCAACTTCAGCATCATGAGTACTTCTTCTTACAACGACAACACAGAGGTGCCACGGAAGGCCCGCAAGCGTACACCTCGACAGAAACCAGGACCTAAGGCGGTGCGCGCAGTGGGAGCTAACATGGACGTCTTCGACGCAGACAGCGCCAAAGCCCCACACTTTGTTCTGTCTCAGCTCGGCCCTGAGAGCAAGACATCAACTAAAACAAGGTCAGTAGGTAGTTCGGAATCACACAACTTGACCTGTGTCGTAATGAAAATATCCACAGCTGCCCCTCTAGATCTCCTGAGACTAGATGAGTTAAAAAAAAATAAATAAAAATTAGGTGCATAATCATATGCCTTTCCAAGTTTTCAATTGGGGGATTTTGTAGGCAGTCCATTTATTATTTGTGATCTCCAAAAATCTTTTACGACAGAGTTGAAAGAAAGCCCTACAAGGCCATATTACAAGACAGAAACTTTTACACAGTATACATGTAAAAGAAGGCGCTCTGGTCAAATGAGAGTCATTTTTTAGTACAGGCAGAATTAAAGGTTTGGCGAAAAACTACAACCTGAGCACACCATCCATGCCCCAAAATGGAGCACACAGACATCAAAAGGGATCCTGGTTGGTGGGATGATTAATGGAGATCAGTACAGTGTAATACTTAAAGAAAACTAGCTGAGAAAGACTTCAGTTTTGTGGTAAAGCAGTTTAGGTCATAACGACCTCAACTGTGAGAATAAATCCAGAGATAAACTAGTTACAATTCACGCCACAAGTCAAAAATTGATGTCACAGATGCCCCATCCAGTCGAAGTGATTTGGAAGAATGGGTCATGGTTTCACTCTTTGCATGTCTCTACATATGTAGAGAAAGGTGGTTTTCAATAGGGTTAGATAGAAGTTCACATTACATTCTTCAGATTTACATTTTATATAAAAAATGAATTTCCCCCACTTCCTTGGTATTCTCCATTCTGCATCGGTCTGTCACTGAAGATCTTGGCAGAGTGCATTGAACTATGCCGTCGTAACATGACAAAATGTGAAAAAGTTTAAGAGTTATGACTACTTTTGCGTGACACGGTACATGCTGAAGTAATGACTCATGCTATTCAGCATATGTTATTCTGCAAACAAATTCAAGTGTTTCTTTTATTTAACTGACTTTATGAGGGTTTTTTTTTTATCTAATGAACTGTGACGACAGGTATAATCAGGAAATGACACACTGACACTCACCAACAGATGGAAATCTGTAACAAACTTCTCTGGCTCCTCATTTCCCATAGCAGTTTGACTGAAGGAGAGCGGTTAGATCAGAAAGGAGGGAGGGGCAGGACACTGAAATACAAACAATGGTCTGCCACAGTGAATCACAGAGCCTCTCTCAAAGACCTAGGATAAGCAGAGCAGATTAAATAAACAGATAACTCTGAACATTTTAAGAGCTGAGGTTAGAATATGCTTGGCTGATGGAGGGCCTCTTAAATCTGCATTGCTCAGAGCACCATGGCAACTTCAGAGCATTTCCACTGTTGTGGGAGGGAGACCACAACAACTGACTGATATCTGTATGTCTTTATATGTACAGAGATATTTGATTTTAAGAGGAGTCGGTTTGTGTCTTGACATATACCTACCAGGCATCTCCGGTATTGGAGATGCCTGGTAGGTTACAGCAGAGAAGAAATACAATTTTAGAGTAAAAGAGTAACTGTTCCTGTCAAACTGTTATCCTGTTGCAGCTCTGATGACTCTCAGACGACTAATCAGAAAGGAGGGACCCTTACATTGCAGTTCCCATCGAAGTGCGAGGGAAAGGAGCTTAAAATCCTCGTCCAGCCAGAGACTCAGCATCGGGCCCGCTACCTGACCGAAGGAAGCAGAGGTTCTGTGAAGGACCGCACTCAGCAAGGCTTTCCCACTGTAAAGGTAGCTATAGCAATGATATCGCTGTGTCTGTAATAATATTTGTAGTGTAGTTTGTGCCGCAACAGGCTTGATCATGTATCAGTTAAATTAGATTTGTTCAGTGTCGTAAATAGGCGTCATTACACACATTTGCATTTAAGATCACCGTGACAGTGTTTCTTCGTGTTCTCGGCATTCTGCGATTAATAAGTCACAGTAAAACTGCTTCACATAGAGTCACTCTTTAGTGAAACCATAACGTCTTTTTTTTGCAATCTAGTCATTTGTTTACACGCCTCCAGTGACCCAAGTCTCGAACACCGGCACTTTATGCAACCAGAGTGAAACTTTGAGACCACAGTAGGAGTGGCAACTTCCACACCCACTGTGGAGGTACGGTGGGAATATAGTGGATAGCATTGTGCAACGTCTCATAAAGAATATTTATTGTTACATGAGCACTTGGATAATCAGAGTTAGTTACTCTTTTCTGGATGAGGTGGAAGCTAGTGAGGTGGACGTAAGGGTCAAAAGCGTATGTACGTTTCAACAACATGCTAAGATCACAGCGCCACATAGTGGCCTGGCATGACAGCTGCAGCAGATTCAAGTTAATTTCATCAGCTTTGAGGTGAAAAACATCAGCAAAATTTTAGAGACAGTTATCCTGATGGAGAGAACACTTTCTGCCGTTTAATCTAAAAGGATGAAATCTGATCATGTATCCAGCCTGATGAGTCACTTGAACACATCCGTCAAGTCCAGGTGTAAACCAAGCTGTTGCAAACCCAAGGTAATCAAAATAAAACCTTTTTTTAAGTTAGACGGAAAGTAAAGCATTTTAATATAGTCAATCAGGAGCCCGAAAAGAGGTAGGACTAGGTAATGTTCTTGCCCTTAGTCACTTTAATTTGTCACCTTAGTATTCACACTATCCCCTCAACAGATCTGGAAGCTGAATCAGTCTGGTTGGTTCTTTATTGTTCTGTAAAAGGTTAATCCGGTTTAAAAATAGACAATTACAAGCAGAAGATAAAGGAAAGAAACAGGCTTTTTATAGCCTGACATGTACATGAAGCTTCTTTACAAGAGCAGGTAACTTTAGGGTCTCTTACTTTGCCTTGCAGAAGTGTTCATTCACCCTTGGTCTGTCCTTTGTTTTGTCATGTTAAAACTGTAAAGTTTATTGTATTTTATGAAGATTTTATATGAGACACAAAACCAAGACGTCAACAACCCTAACTATTTGACAAGGGATAGAGATTGTGTGTTAAATGTCAGTATCAAGACCTAAATGCAAAACAGAGTCTGTAGTAGCACCTGAAATCTGACGTTAAGTGGCCCTATCATCCAATCTTGCTGAAAGACTGGAGAAAATATATGTTGTTATTGTTTTTGTTTGTTTTGTGTTTTTTTTGTTTGTTTTTTTTACCCAGGATACACAATCTAATCAAATACATTTATTTGTCATTCACAGCTGGAGGGTGTGAGTGAGCCTGTGGTTCTTCAGGTGTTTGTCGGGAACGACGCCGGGCGCGTAAAGCCGCATGGATTTTACCAAGCTTGCAGAGTTACTGGTCGCAACACCACTGCATGCAAAGAGGTTGATATTGACGGCACGACTGTGATTGAAGTGACCGTTGACCCAAGCACCAACATGACACTGGCGTATGTAGCAAATTAGCTATTAATAAGCAATGCATTTGTTTTCTAACTATTGTTCTAAAATCTGTTTATTTTTTTTAATTATTTTATTTTATTTTTTTATTTTTTCATTGTTTTATTACACCAGAAAGTTTCCTATTTGAAGCAAATGTTTTTATGTGTTCAGCTGTACCTTTGGGATAACTCAATAAATCTATTGTATAACTGGTATGTGAGCTGTAAGGTACATGAATACCTCATTCATTCCTTTAGGGAAGGGATAAGGCACTGTAGCGACATGCTGATGAATTAAATCTTGCAAAGATCTATTATTGCGATTGGAAGTCGAAGCAAATCCAACCAAACCTAAATTTAGATATCGTCTGTGTTTAGGGTCGACTGTGTTGGGATTTTAAAGCTCCGCAATGCTGATGTCGAGGCCCGTATCGGCGTGGCGGGGTCGAAGAAGAAGAGCACACGCGCTCGCTTGGTGTTTCGGGTCAACATCCCACGCTCAGACGGATCAGTGCTCACTCTGCAGACGCCCTCATCTCCAATTCTCTGCAGTAAGTTGGTCTTCCTGTTTGCCTTTGTTAAAATACTTTTCATTTACAAGTTGGAAATGGGGCAATGGCTCATTAGAAAAATGTGTAAATTACAGGCGTACTATGAGTTGGGTACATTACAAACAAATCAATCGAGCCATGAAAGAGTCAAACTAGTTGAATTGGAGAAAAAGGATAGGTTGACCTAAAACCTACTTGGTTAATAATTATCATTGAGCCTTTTTGGGCCTTGTTTGTCCATTTTAATATAACCAGAGGTCAGTAGGCTGTTCTCTTTTTGATGTTAGCACTCAGAGACGGTGCATGACTATCCCATTAGACTGAGTTGCTTAATAGATGCCTGCAAAGTGAGGGTGTGGTCCGTTTACACAAACAGGAAAGACGGATAGGCTCACGTGTGGATTTGAGACAACTGCTTTGAGGGTAGCAGGGGAGAAAAAGAGGTGCATGACTAAACAATAGAAGTCTGGAAGTCTGTTGTTTATGGCAGAGCTTGCGTGCAAACTTGGGAAATGTCTTTCCACAAAACACAAAAAAGAAATTTCCTCTCATTTATGATTGCATGTTCATGTACATGCGTGTGTGAGATGTGTGGGAAGGTGGTTCTGCCAGCAATGAATCATCACTTTAGGCAAAAAAGAGAAAATAAAGATGGAAACGAGCAACTTTACGTTACATCTTTATTTTCTCTTTTTTGCCTAACTACGGATGCCTTTTTTTTTTTATTCTTCTGAGTAAATAAGAACATATTCGCGAGTTATAAGATCTAAGAATTCACAAGATTATTAAAAGCATAAAATCTATTACTGATTACTGAGCTTATTCAAAAGTTTGTTTCTCTTTTTCCTTTTTAATGTGACGGCAGATGAAATAGTTTGGTGGGTCTGGTTGCACTGTGGATTAGCTTTGTAGAGGGGGGATGACAGTTATGCTCTTCTTGTTGCATAACATACTTTGCTGAATTAATGGGATGATAAATAGTATCAAGTGTATGAATGCACAACTACATAGATAGATAGACATTTCATATACCGCTACTTTCAGACATTTATGTCTAAATAATAATAAAAAAGAACCGTAGACTGTCTGTGAGCACCTTTGCATTTGACTGGAACCCCAAGAGTCTAAGATTCAAATCCCCTTGTTGTTGAAGTTAAGGCTTAATAGTTTGCAACTAGCACAGAACCTGGGGTTACATATTTCTGCTTCTTTTCCAAATAAAAATCTGGCAATAAGTAATCAGAAATGACACAGATCTCCCTTTTGAAGAGGCGAAAATCGGCTTAGACAAATAAGATTTATTGGCAAACCCTCCCCCACAGTCTTCTTTTTGCCGTGTTGGAGGTGAGAGGGTTTTATTAGAAAAACAAAACAAAAAAAATCAATTAATCTCATCAGTGTTGTCTGCATTCTCCCTGTTTACAGCCCAGCCTGCAGGGCTGCCAGAGATACTGAAGAAGTCACTGCATACCGGTTCAGTAAGGGGCGGAGAGGAAGTTTTTATCATTGGCAAAAACTTTCTGAAAGACACTAAAGTCATATTTCAAGAAAATATTTCAGGTGAGAAAAAGAAAACAACTTCTTAGACTTGTGTTTTTTTGTTTTGTTTTTTTTTTGTCAGGCTTAATTCAGTTTTGATACGTAGCACTCAGTGAAAACAAATTATCTCTGTTCCAGATGAGAAGTCGTGGAAGTCAGAGGCAGAAATTGACATGGAGCTGTTCCACCAGGTGAAAAGTTCTTCTTTTTGTTCTGTCATTTTTCTGAACAATTAAAGGTAATTGCAAGTGAAAAGATTGGATAGACAAGCTTCAGCTCCAACGTGTTTGGGCCTTTCAGATATAATCATCTTAAATGGCTTTTGGTTCAAAGGTGTCAGTAGTTGCATTGTGTTCTGACCTAATTACTCTCAGTCTCAGACTCTCTGCTGAGTGTGTCTTAACCAGGATTAAACCTTTGCCCCTGAAAACGAAAGGATCAGTAATGCAGGAACTGACAAATCTGTAACATTTCTCCTTTTTGCACTTACGCACATTTTGAAACTACAAAGCTGTGCGTTTGAAGTGCCTTTGTAACTGAATACAGAGCAAGCAAACAAAGCTCAAGATACATTTCAAGAATGCAGCCGCAGAATAGAGAAAGGATAATTTTGTTTCTTTTTTGCTTCTCATTGGCTGACTGTTTTGGCTTGAAGCTACTTTCAGATTCATTTCTTGTACAGATTAAGTTTACTGTACTTTCTGTGACTTGCTGTGCTTTGAGACTCAATTGACTCATTTTTAATTTTATATCTTTAACACCCCAGAATCACCTGATTGTGAAGGTTCCCCCATATCAGAACCTGGCCATCTCCTCTCCTGTTTGTGTGGGGATCTACGTGGTGACAAACGCTGGCAGGTCCCATGATGTTCAGCCATTCACCTACACTCCAGATCCAGGTTTGTTCAGATAAAGAAACAAGTGACACTGTAGATTATTAAGCTCCGCCCCCAAGGTAAAACGTACATTGTTAACAACTAATATTAAATAATGTGTCTTGAGTTTATTTTCAGGCCTGTGGCCATTTAACTTTAAACTCTTTTGTAACTCTAACAGCTTCTGCAGTATTAGTGTATTAGTATTACACTAATACCATTTCTGTACAATTTTAATAATTGTACAATTTTACTATTTGAATTTGAATTTGATCTTTCATTAACTTCTTCAACTATGCATTCTAATTATTACTGATAATGTTTTTTCTGTTTTATTCATTTATTTATACTTTGATATATATATTTTTTTTTATTTCACTAGACTGAGTAACTAACAGCATATTATCCCCTTCTGGGATTAATAAAGTGTTGATTCTTAATATGGTGTTTCCTAATATTAGACAACGCTGCCACCTACAGTTTAGTGGTAGTAATGATTTTCAATAGGTGTAACGCTCCTCTCCTTTCTGAAAGGCAAATCCCTATATAGCACTGACATTTATCTAGTGTTTTACTAATATCAAGGTGCCTTTTTGTAACGCAGTGAAATATTTGACTAATAAGTTTCTAATATAAACATCAAATCTCTGTGAATCATGTTCTAATTAGCTGCTGTCATGGTGTCTATTATCTTGTTTTATTTTAGACAATCTTGCAGTACAAAATGAAATTGCTGTAAAGAAAGAGATGCCCTCGCCAGTGAAGACCTGTTCTTATGATGAGCAGCTCAAAGGTTAGTAGTCCTTTTTATTAAAATTATAACCTTATCATTGTTCCTTTATACCTGTCAGGGAGATATTTTTTTAATAGATGACTAAGTTCAATACAATTAAAACCCTCATCTTGAAGAGGGTTTTAATTGTCTCTTTTTCTTTATCTTGATTACAAAGAGCATCTGAATTAACATTTGGCACCCATCCTGTTACTCCTACAGCAGTAGATGGTGCCTTGATGCCTTCAATGTTGCCTTTAGTGAAGAGAGAAGATGTCACCCCAATGGAAGTGACAAACAACCTTCAGGCACCCGGAGTATTTAAGGTGAATTACTGAACTGCTTTTATATGTTGAAGTTAACATATGCTCTGTTGGATTCACGTTTGTGGTGCCTTGGTTTCGTTTGCTTTGTACTTTTACTGCACTGAACAGCTTATTTTTGTATTTTATGTTTTAGAAATTAGATTCCGCATTTCTAATAACTCATGACATAAAACCCCTAACTCGTGCTTTTGTCGCTTTGTGTCTCTTTCTTCGCCAGAACGGTGACATTCGCGCACCCCAGCCGACCCAGGATGTAGCAACAGCGCATCTAAATAAAAGCTTAGTTTTCAGCAATAGCTTACCTCAGCCCGCAGGCGATCCAGATGAAACCCAGGCTGCTGCTTTTACCAACGTCGATCCATTAAGCACCATCCAAAAGCAGGACATTGCTCCTAGCAGCTCATTCCCTTTGCCTGCAGAGTCTCTTCTCCCACAAGGCTCCCAGCAGTTCCTCTTAGAGTCCAGAGATGGTCTGATGCGGGAGAGGTCCGGCAGCGCTTCTGGAGGAGTGGGCAGGCTGTGTGTTGAACCGGCGCCCCCGCCGCCGCAGCCGCAGCTGCAGCTCTTCCCTGCAGACGAAGTGGCTCAGCTGGAGGAAGCCGTGAGACAACTTAAAGCTAAGGGATACTGCAACTTACCAATTCAGGCTGACAACTCGATAACCAAACAGCAGCAGCAACAAATCCAACACCAGCAACAGATCCAAAATCAGCAGATTCAGCAACAACAGCAGCAACAAATTCAACAGCAGCAACAAATTCAACAGCAGCAACAGCACATCCAGCACCAGCAACAGATCCAAACCCAACAGATTCAGCAGCAGCAGCAGCAAATCCAACAGCAGCAGCAACAGCAGCAGGTTTTGGAGAACTTGCAGCAGCAGCTCTTCCAGTCTCAGATCCAGATGCAGTGTGGCATGTTTCAGGATGCTGCCCAGGCCAAGAACGCAGACCTTCAAGGTTCCTCACCAGGAGTGGTGACCAACCAGACATCGCTTTACCCGCCGGATCAACAGCAGCAGCAGCAGCAGACTCAGCAGCAGCAGCAGCAGCAAGCTGCCCTTTTTCAGCAGGCCAACGACCTTTGTTCCATGCAGACCGGCTTCCTCCAGCAGACCCCCACCCATCCCTCACCAACCATGTTCCACAATCCCAGTCCTCTGGCCGAGACTCAAGATCCACAGGCGTCAATGTATCAGAAAGCCTCTCAGGAGCAAGTCCAGGCCGCGCTGTTCCAGAGCACCATGACAGTGCTGCAGTCTCAGGAGCAACAGCAATCCCCCACTGGGCTTTTCCTTCCCCAAACACCCCTGTCCACCCAGCTTACGACTGGTGGTTCTCAGCAGCAGCAGCAGCAACAGCAGCAGCAGCAGCAGCAACAGCAACAGCTGGCCTTCCTTAATGCTCTACAATCCTCCTCTCCTGAACCGCAGTCAGTATTTCAGACCCAGGCCCAGATGTCGCCCATGCAGCAGAGAAGCCCCATGGAGCAGCAGCAGTCTCCTCAGCCTCCGCCGCTCACACAGCCGCCCCAGCAGCCAGCCATGTTTCAGAGCATCTCCCCCCATTCCTCTCCAAACACACTCTCTCCAGGCCAGCAGCAACAGCAGCAAGCAGGCCTAATGTTCTGTAACAACAACCTGTCCACACAACCGCAGGCCCCTAACCTCATTTTTACCAGTCCAGGCCAAATGCCTCCTCTCACCACCAGCAGTCTGGTTTCCCAGGAGTCCCAAAGTCCGTCTCAGCTGTTTTCCCAGGCCAGCATGGTGGGTGTAAATCAGCAGAACCAGCCTGAGCCCATGGCCTTGGGGAATCCCACCAATTCACCACAGCAAGTCATGTTTCAGGAGCAGCAGCCAATGCAGTTAGGCAGCACCCCCAACAACCAGCACGAGCAGCCAGTGAGTCTCTTCATCCCTCCATCCAACATGCCTCCCATGCAGGGGGGGCTGGCTGTGCCCGAGCTCACTCAGTCAGCCATGTTTGCCTCCCAGAACGGCGTGGCCAACCTTCCGACCTCCACCTCCTCTCCTGTCCAGCAGCCAGGAAGCTTGTTCCAGCACGCTGTGAGCGGGAGCATCAGTCAACCCAGCCAGCCTCAGCAGCCGGGCCTTTTCATCTTCGGGATGCAGAATGGTAAGGACGTTAGAAACAAGGTGAACTCCTGTTAAAACCGATGAGTTAATAGAGAACAACAAGTGCCGGCAAGCTCGTCTTCATGTTTTTAAGTAAACGGAGGGAAGATAACAAACCACAGTCCTCATGTTTTGGCTCATTGCGCTAGATTAACTCTTCACATTTACTTTTTTTTTGTGGCAATGCATATTTTTCCAGTGTGATATGTTGTCCTAAAATACATTTACAGTGGCTTCCTAAAATATCCGCAGCGTTTGATTTTCTTTTTAATTTTGTAAGGTTAAAATCACAAACTTCAATGTTTTTTTTTGTTTGTTTTTTTATTGGGATTTTATATGATAGACCAACACAAATAATCTAACGGATAATCTGTGGCAAGTTTTGAAGCATTCTGCCACAGATGCATTCCCTCAAATCTTTTGCCAAGAGGAGAAATGTTATTCTCTAGACAGCTGTCTGGTCCAAAAGGCCCAGATAGCTGAAAATTCAATGAAAGATGGTTCTTCAAATTGTAATTTCAAGGGACATTCTGAATACAAATGCACTCTTTTTGCAATTTTATTTGTGAAGACAAATGTAAAAATCATCTATCCTTTTTTTTCCACTCTGACGTTTTTGGTTGTAACAAAACTAAATGTAGTGAAAAATCAAGAACTAAGAGGTGTTTTTAATCAATAGTTGTACAAAGTAACATCACTTCAAATTAATTAGGCTGTTAAACAAAGCATAGGATGTAATCTTTGTGAAAAGGGATTGTTATGTTTTTATGAGAGAAATACATTTTTCTAGGGTATTTGTCATCTCTGTTTGGCAGATGGTTATAATAACAGTATTTATTTTTCCATTTAATTATAATATATGCTTATTCTGTTTTTGATTTTTCTGTCCCCTTCTTGCAGGATGTGGCCAGCTGATGAACAGCCCTGGAAACACAGTTTCAGATCAGATCATAGCAATCAGCCAGTCGGGTCAGAACCAGCAGGAGAGCGAGGCTCACATCCAGTCCCTGCTCAGCCAGTCTCTGTCCCAGTCTGGGACCACCGCACAGGGCAGCATGGAGGTCTCTCAGAACATGGAGAAGATCAATGACCTGCTCGTCAGCCTGCACGAGTCAGGCGGCAACCTCACGCGTTCGTTCTAAATGTCACAGAAGCTCGTGAGTTTTGTTTTGTTTTTTTTTGCCGAAGAAACCTGGAAAATTGTTAAACACGGAAGAAAAGGTCCAAGTGTTAATGCGTGTTTGCTGCATGCAGGTCCGCTCCTGCACCGCGGAGGACGCCTTCAGGCTGCTGCGGGCCTTTGCTCAGCTGGTCTCTTCAGACAAAAATATTAACGACCAATGTAAATAACAGCGACTCCGAAGACGAACCGGATCGTTTCTTCACATGCAGATACATAAACCCAAGATGTAGCAACAGGAATGGGGAATGGGTTGGCGGCGACCAAGTTAACATCTTTTCATGTCTCTCGGAAACTGGCTAACTCACTTTTACTGAAACTCGTGTAAATAGTGACCAACTCCTGAAGAGTCCAAAAAGAGAAGTGGAACTCAAATCTTTTTCTTTCGCTTTCTACTCTGAAAAGACTGTCAACTTGTCAGGCCTGATAATCGGAGAACTTGTTTTTAAATGTAAATAGGTAGAATGTGACGTTATCTATAGCATCCTCCAGTTTTTGTTTTTTTTCTGTGTCTTCTAAAATGTCTCCTAAAGAGTTAGACGTTTCTGTGAATATATTTCCCTTAATGTTTTTTTTTTCTATTATTCTTGTCATTATATTGCATGAAAGACGGACTGTTTGGTAGTTTGGTATGGCATATAGGCTTAGACGTTGTGTGGCATGTTTGGCCGTTCTGGTAGCTACTGGGCAGATAGTTTGCAAAATAAAAAAAAAAAAGGTCTATAGAGAGCAGGAGAGAAAGCAAAGAAATATGAAGTTCAAGAACTGTAGAAATGAACATAAGAGGTTTAATGTAATTTGGTTATTATTTTGCAGTTTGAAGCAGTGGGCTTGAACCTGTTGATAGCAATACATTCAATCTAGATATCTGAAATGCCACAAAAGGAGATTTTGATTTTATTTATAATGCAATAAATAAGCTTTTTAGGTGCTACATAGATATATTTGTTAATAAGTCTACCTAAATTATGTATTATGTATTTCACTGGGTTCATGCAAAAGATTTGTCAAAACAGTGAAGATGGTTAAACTAAGAGATATATTTGTAAATATTAGACGCTTTATTTATTTTAACATATTATCTCTATCGGCATGTGAACCAGGATGCAGATACACCAACACTGCAGTCTGTTGAAATGTTCTGGTTTATGTGACAAATCCAGGTTACAACCTATGTTAAAAATCATTGATGATGTTGCTCTCTAATCACTCCTTTTACAAAGAGTCCTGCAGTCTCATTAGGTGATTTTTTTTTATTTATTTATTTTTTTTTTATGTCCACATATTGTGTCTTCATTCCCTAGGTTAAAAAACAAGGCAGCATTTGTGAGGAAAAACAAATGAGCAAAAAAAAAAAAATCCTTTAATTGGTTTTAGATGTGTCACAGCCAGTAAGTTTGTAGTAAAATATACTTTTTTTAATCATACAGCTGTGCATCAAATTACCAGAAATCTTAATATATTAATTTTTGAAATTACATTAAAATAAATTGAACAAATAAATTTTATTCAGATAGTTTTTTATTTTTAATTTTCAGTTATATATTATCAGAATATACATCTAGAGTAGAGCATTAACTTAGTGCATCATTACTTTCCGTTTAATGGTTGGAAGGTGGGGGTTTTTTCAATGTCAGTGTCTGAACTGGAGTAGTATTCATAAACCAGCTAGAAATGAGCCAGTTTTGTAGAAATGTTGACTTTAGTGAATGCTTAGGAGGAGAACACAGCTACAGCTACAGCTGAACATCTCACACAGATCGTTGTATTAAAATTCTGAAATTGTGCATGTTGGAGCTTTACGGACCTCGTGTTGTTTTGTCAGTGACTTCAACACCAAAGTGTGACTTTTGTGTACATCCTGATAAAAGTGCCAGTTTTATGGCTCATTAAGGTTTTTATTGTCGTCTTTCTTTTCACTAATCCTCTGTTTAGCATTTTACCTCCTGACATTCCAAAAAATGCATTTTGTCCTTATCCCACACCTTACAGTTTTTGTTTTTCTTTTTTTTTTTTTTTCTAATAAAGACAAAACAGTTTGCAGTCTGTAGTTTTATGTAAGTGCATGCACAAACAAAAGGTGGGTCTCTCATAATTGTAATTATCCTTCCTTTGTTTTTTCTTGTGTTCAGTGTACATGTTGAAACTAATGCATTAAGACCGTTACACTTAGTATTCACTTTAAAATCCCAAACAGCTGTTGTCTTAGGATGGAGTTGATGGAAACATTACCAGTGTGATTTGCGGAGCGATGGTGTGCGGCTGTGTGTAGTGTGATCAATTTGGGTGTGTGATTTTTTTAATTTTTTATTTTTTTTAAAGGGACCTTTCTCTAGAAGGAAACATGACTTGGGAGAGGAGAGCTTCCTAGCTTTCTTCAACTTGTGAAATAGAAAAACTAATATTTCCAATGTTCCATATTTATGATTTTCTGTTGCTTTTGTTTTTAGAGAGATAATTATATAACAAAGATCTATTAACTTTTCTATCACTGTAGTAGGTATTCATCTTAACAGAGAAATATATCTTAATTTATTTTTGCGCATTGGTGGTTCGTAGAATTGCTCTTCAGTCATGATTATTTTTTCCTTCTAGCTGTATTGATGAATGTTATTCCCCCCTCCCACCCCAATCTGCTCATTCCTGCACCACCTGGGAGAGTCCTGCACTGGGACCAGCCTGCTGCCGAGGAGGAAGTGGCCTCATTCTGCTGTGACTAAAGTGAATGTCGCTTTGCTGCACTTGGTTGTCGAATCCGGTTGGAGCTCAAAAAATTGCTATAACCAGCTCAGTAAAGCCAATGTTTACTGACTTGCTCTTAATCTATGTTGCTCTCTGTTTAGAGGTTTTTATTAAGCGGAGATGGATGTTTTTTTTCTGTCCACAGATGAGGATATTTATACCCACTGTAACTTTTCCAAATTCTCCACAGCGGCTGAAGTTCATACTGTTGTTTCTGCAGCTGTTACTAAGCTTGGGAAAATCTCAGATGGAATATTAAGGGTGAACCATCTTGTGCTGCTGGTGGTGGTGCCTTTTTGTTTTTTGTGTTTTTTTTAGGGAGAATGAAAAGCTTTATGTACTATGAATGATGACCGTAGAGCTTAGTGTGCACAGTTGCTCCTGTATATACATCTCAATGTACATATAACACGTATCCCCCCGGGGTTTTCTGACCAAACAGTTTTTACCAGACCAAGAAATTTCAGTATTCAATATGAATGTACTGCTCATTTTGTGAATTGTGGATGGAAAAAAAAGAAAAAAAAAACTTCCTTATGTCCAGAATGTTTTAACTGCACATAGTCTTCTGAAATGACAGTTTTCTCATCAGTGTATGTCTGACTTTTACTACAATCTTTGCTAAGTTATGGAAAAGAGGGAGATTTTTTGTGTGTGTGTGTGTGTGTAAAAGTTCTCATTTTTATCTGTTCTTTGCATTTGAAGTTTTATTCTTACATTTAATTTAATATTGACAAACTAAGTCAAAGTTAATCTATCATAGCATAGCATATTCACAGGTATATATTCTGAAAACACTGCACAAATTGCACACCCAGCCTGAGGAGAGATAGCTGTGGCCACCGGGTTGAATTGTTGCTGTTGCCTTTTAGAGAGACTTTTAAATACTCAACTATAATTTTAAGCCATAACACCTAAAGTGTGCTTAGAATGTTTGACAGGTTTTGTAGTTGTCGTAAATTTGTCGTTAACTCTACTGGCGCTTCTCATATGCATCTGTCCCGTTTGTACTAAAGTAAAACGTTGCACTTATGATAGCTAACATAAATGCAAACACATTTTCTCCAAAACTGCTATGCAGCTGATGTACATTAATTTTATATCTGTTTAAAATATGTCTTTTTTTTCCAAGTATAGCCCTCTGTGTTTAAACCACAGATGACAAGCTAAAGTAGAAATTCTATTATTTATGTTGCTTTTTTTTTTTTAAATGTCCTTATGGTATGATTGAAGCACAATGTTATTTCTTCTCTCAACAGTGATCAAAGTTTTGAGGGGGTTTTTTTATGCTTGTTTTCAGTAGAGAAAAAGTGACAAGTTGTTTGCTTTGTGGATTACCATCTTGCTTATGGGGTCTATATGAATATGTGTTAGTTAGTTGGTCTTGCTGTTTACTGGAACGGTGGTTTCTTTGAGACCGTCTGATTAGTGCCTCACTTTTTCCTGTTGGTAAAAATCCAAATCTGGACTTATCAAAGTTGTTATAAAGGAAACGCAGACCAATAAATAAATAAAAATAATTATGTAGTTCTGAAATTTTATTTTGGTACTTCTTTGCAAATTCTGTAAGCCCGATTAAACCATTCTTCTAGTAAACAGCTTGGAAAATTTAGTTTTTAACCATCAGAGCAACTGCCAATCATCATTCATTAGGGGAAAATCTGTTTATATTTGGAGTTTGTTTTTGTTACTTTTATTTCCCTGCGATTTTGTAAACTTACTGCGATCTTTAATTAAACTAATATACTTTAATCATTAGTGGTGTTTTATTTTGTCAGTAATACTGAATGACATTTTGTGGAAGTTGTCCTGCGAATATGCCCTTAATAAGAATAAGAATAATTTCAATATTTAGTTCTGGGTCAATTTGATCTTATTTTATTTGCATATAAACAACAGAAGAAAATACCAGCCAAAGGAAAAACAGGAGTGACTTCAAGTCTAACTAGTTTTGCATATAAAATCTAAGCTACAGTTTAATAACAATTAAATATTTTGTACTGCAGCAACACAGTATCATATCAATATTTTCAAAAGTTAATGGTAAAATTAGACCTTGATTGACTGATGTTTCCAATATTTGTTTAACTGCAACTATAACATATTGGCAAAAAGCTGTAGAGACCCCCTGCATCTCTTGATTATTGGCAACTTCCTCGGTTTGGAGATATTTTTCCCACTTGCATCAGTTGACCAGTAGGTGGTAGTGTATGATACGTTATAGTCCTACGAAGGTGTCTATACCACCCCATAACAAACACACCATTTGTGTGAAAAGGAAAATGCTGGCGTTGTCTCATTAGGATTAATGAATACCAAGTAACCAGATTACAAGTGGAGTACAGTGGACTTGGATGTCACACAGTTTGTTACTGACTCATTGCTTCATTACTCTATCATTTCATATTTGACCTTGCACTCTGTCAAACTTTGAAATCAGGAGGTGTATTGTGGACATTCCCTCAGTCAGAGTAGATTTTTATGTTGCAATTGTATTTATAGCAAAGACGATTTCTCAATATTGGTCATTTATAAATCAAATTACTTGCTGTACAAGACTGACATAAGCAGACAAGATACTGTGTGGTCAAGTTATTCTACTAATGGAGTTTTTCTTCCTGACGACACGGGCATATTCTGACATGGGACGATTCCAAGATTCGTTGGGCTCAGATTTTGAAAGAGTGAGGGTTCAGGGAGCATGAGGCATCTTTTTCTTACTTGATTAACCACCACCAAGTCTGGACCTTAACCCCTTTGAGAATCTTTGGGTTGTGCTGGCTCAAACTTTGATCTTGGTGAAAAATAAATGGAAATAGATCTTGTAGCATTTCAGGAAGTTTAATGAAACAATGCCACAATAAATGCGTGGCATAGCCAAAGGCGGTCTAACCCTCCCCCCAACAAGATCAAGATAGTCCCACTTTAAACTTGATCATGATTTTGTGGTCTGAGGAACAGTGTTGATCTGGGTTTCTATAATAACAAAAACCCACTCATTACTTATTTTCAGATTTCTTTAAGATGAAACTAAATACGTATTTAAACATTTGAAGTATTTCAATGTATTATTCATACCATGCTAAAGACCTCAGGGGATTTGGAAAGAGAAACAAAAAGTTGTGGAGGTGCTACCTGATGCAACAGCAAAGCAATCTCATTTTGGCAGCGTTTCTTATTGTGTGAGTGTGCCTTTCATCAGTACTTTCGGTATGACATTTGAACATTTTTGATGTTTGAGATGGTCATAAATGTGCTCATAAAATGTGTCTTGTTTTACAAATAGAGAAGAGAGTTTTCTCTTTCATTCTATTGTATACTTTTACTTAGCATTACATTCCAAAATTAGAGCTCAGAATCACTTTTGAAAAAAAAAGTATACGTTAGCTACATTTATTTTGAGGAAATTGTTTTGAAGAAAAGTCAGCTGAGCAGCAAGTGCAGCTCAGCTGAATTTTGCTCAGCTGAGCTTTTTTAATTAAAAAAACATTTTTTTTTTTTTTTAAATTAATTTAATTTTTTTGTAGTGTGAGATTAATTTCTTTTGAGGGTTTTTTTTAAAAAAAAAAAAGAAAATAAGTGGTGTTCATAATTTTGGAACGGTTGTAAAATGACTAACTGTTCTTTGAAGTCTTTGGCAGACTTTACTTGACCCACCTATTTAGAGATGATTGCTGGTTTTTGTGGTGATCCCCACTTTATTATTATTATCTTTTTTTTACTTTAAGAAAAAGCGAAAGTTAAATTTAAACTGAATGTTAATTCTGGTTATTAGGTTTTTACTTTCCAATTCTCATCACATATGTTCTCAAATGTACTTGCACTTTCACTTACATGTGTCACCTGATTTAACTGTGATAATATTGTGGTATAAAATCTGCAATACTAATAAACATATTGTTTTGCTACTTTTTAGAGTTATTTTGTATACTAATTATAAAAAAAGTACTCAAATTTGAGAAAACAGGAATCTTTTAAAGTTTTTTTTAAAGATTTGTGTTATGTTTATGGTTTATGTTTGAAGATGTGTTTATATGTTCAGTGTGATGCAATGAAATACTTAAATGTTGAAACATCTTTGTTAAACTGTCAGCTATGTTAGCAGGGCATCATACAGTAGATTTTTTATGAAAACATATTTCAACATAAGGTTCGGTTTAAAAATTATTTTATATGAAACAATATAAAATCATTTTTATATTGTTTATCATTTTTACTAATTTACTATGGGTTAATATCGTTCGTTTACTTTCAATATGCTAGTTTCCGATATTCCCTTAAACGCACCATCAAGCTTTCCTTTATCTACTGCGCACGCGTAGGGCGCACTCTCAGACCAGCTCGCTCTTTCTGCGCGCAGCATCAAGAACATGGCTGACGTGACAGCGGTGGGGGAAGAGAAACTCAGCAAAAAGTGAGCATGTCTCCTTACTACCAAGCTTTTTAAGCTTTAGGTGCTTCCTAATCTTTAGTTTTTTCTGCAAGGTTGTTGCTCTTTTGTTAACAAGACGCGCTTTAATCTTGCTATACAAAATCTTGTGACATCTAAATGAAGGTCCCATATGGAGGCACGCTACAAGACCTACACATCCCATATTTAAGTTTGCTGCTCCTTCTGGTAGCTGTAGTCCTCTACGGTGACGTAAACAAGTCTCGGTCGGTAGTTTAGCGAACAGAAAAAACTACAAGATTTATTTCCGGACTTCAACATGTTGCCGGATTCTACTTTCTCCCGTAAAAATTAGAATTATAATAGTATATGTCGCTAACTTGTTTGTATAAAACGTGGAGACAACCTATAAAACTACGCCAAATCCGTTTTAAGGATCTTGTATCTATAATAAAATGTTAAATTATTTATTCCATATTATTGTTATTATTATTTATTGTTGTTGCTATTACCATTATTATTATTGTTGTTGTTACCCTGAGGTCTTTGAGTTGTAGAATTTAGTTTTGCAATTAGTTTTTCCCTTTCTGGTGAGCAAGTACCGCTGTTGATGCTCCCATCTGTCTTTGCATGTATATGTTTTCTCAGGTCTGTCTGCTGACTGTGGTAGCTCAGCATGCTGTGTCTGGTCAGGGCTGCCAGGCAGCAGCTGTGTCAAGCCTTTGCTGTCAGAGGACAGTGGTTAAAATATGCATCCCCGTGTTCAGCTGCAGCCCCGGCTCAGTTTCACGGAATACGATGGAGAGGTGACAAAAGGTTGGTGGCTTTTCCGTTACTGTGTGAGAAACAACCAACCTTTTGTCATCAAACTAGATATGTTCTCCCTTGTAATTATTCTTCTTGCTCTCCTTTAATAGTCGACACCACACTACAGTAAAAAGCAAGGGGACATCGTATTGTTGATGTTATGTTGGTGAACATGTTTTTTTTGTTTTTTTTTGTGTGTGTGTTTTTTAAAGGCTGAAAATCTTTTTAGAAAGTCTAGTTCATTTATTGTGTTTTTGTTCTTTCAGTGAGTTGAAGAGACGAATGAAAGCTGAGAAGAAAGCAGCTGAGAAAGAATCAAAAGCAAAGGATTTGGGAGAACAAGCTGACTCTAATAATGCCAGTGCACAAAATGCCAGTGCCCTGGATGATGAGACACTCGATCCCAATGTAAGATGGTCACAAATCACCATTAAATATACACTTAGTATGTTTCCTTTTGCAAGCATGTTTATCCATTTCAACATTAGTCAAAAAATTCTTAAACTGGGTGTGCACTTCTGAAATTGAAACTGAAAGAAACTAAGTGAAATGATGCGAGTTTAGACAAATATATGCACTAATCTGTCCTCCAGGCACTGTGTTTAAAGATGAAGATAACTTCATTTCATAAAAAAACAAAACAAAAAAAAACAAGTTTGCTAAGACAGTTTTTGGACAACCAATCTCTATGAATATATTTGTAAATCGCATTTTTTTATGAAATCCCTGACCCACACTTAAGCTTGGGGTGGTTGTTTTCATGACTTTCATTGTGAGAGCATATTTCTCTCCTGTGTGCCAGAAGTGATAACATGGGTGTGCCTTAGCAAGCCCAACTCAAAAAGAAACTGAAAGAATCTAAGCTAACTTGTGTTATAGAAAATATATTCAAATATACTCGCCCATTCTTTATTTAACATTTTACATGTTTAAAAAAAGAACAAAGAGCCTTTGATGATACACACCACTGCATTGAGAGTATTTTCTTTACAGATAGAGATCATCTTATAAACTATTTTGATTACTTTTTTTCTAAATAGGAAATATTTGAAACTCAGGGTGGATATTTAAGGCTTTTATTGAAGCAATAATTTTTATACTAAATTTTTAAAATCTTCCAAATAGGAAGAAATGGAAGAAATGGAACGTCCTGCAGACAAACCAGACAATTCAAATATGTAACCAAATGCTATTCATCTTGTCATTAGCTCAACATAATGATGTTTAAAGCCTGCAGCAGAGATTTGCAAGCAATGTGCAGGAAGTGGGTCACAACTTTCCTACAGATCATGCTTCAGGCTGGCTAATAACATACTTGTGTAACAGCAATACTTCAAGATCCGCACCCAGGCCATCCAGGAGTTGAAGGGCACAGCTGAGGACCCGTACCCACACAAATACCATGTAGACTTGTCGCTTACAGACTTCATTCAGAAATACAACCACCTGCAGCCTGGGGACCAACTGAGCGATGTTGTTCTCGCTGTGTCAGGTACCAGGAAAACTTTATGAACTTACCCTTTCCGAAGTAAACCAGCCTCATACCCTGTGTTAAACTTAAATATTTGGCAGGCCGAGTTCACGCCAAGAGAGCTTCTGGCGCCAAGCTGATCTTCTACGACCTGCGTAGTGAAGGAGTCAAGCTGCAGGTCATGGCAAACTCAAGGTATGCCATCTGGAGCTTTCATTGAGTGAGGTTGTGGATTTGTTTGACAACATTAACCTCACTTCTTTGACTTTTTGGGTTATTCTGGCAGGAACTACAAGTCTGAAGAAGCGTTTGTGGCCGTCAACAACAAGCTGCGCCGTGGCGACATCATTGGTGTCCGTGGAAATCCTGGAAAGACCAAGAAGGGGGAGCTGAGCATCATTCCCATTGAGATTACCCTGCTGTCACCATGTTTGCACATGTTGCCCCACCTCCACTTTGGCCTCAAAGACAAGGTGATTCACAACATACTGGTCCTGAACATTGTATGAAACTTGTGCCTCCATCTTTGCAACACATGTATGACGGGAAAATTTCTACCATCCTACCATAGTGTTATTGTATATGTAATTAAATTTGTTTGCAGTAGTTTAGTATTTATAACTGCCTGGAAACAGAACCTGAGTTGTGATGGAAACAACTTTTTTCTCACTTCTCAAGTTTGAAAGATACCAATATTTTACATGTTTCTTTCTGGTTTTCTATTTAACTCCCAACACTCTCCACAGTCTCTTCACTTTGCAGCGGTATCAATAAAATGCCATAAGATCTGACATTTCTTCTTGTCAAAACTAGCTGTGACAACCAAAAAAGCGCTGAAGCTCATCATTGTTTAGTGTCCCAGAAAACACGATGGTACTTGACTTTCCTCTATCGCCAGAGACTAATCAAGTTTGTGGGGTGTGTGATTTTTATTTCTCGTAAAGGAAACTCGATTCCGCCAGCGCTACTTGGATCTGATTCTCAACGACTATGTGCGGCAGAAGTTCTTAACTCGAGCCAAAATCATCACATATCTGCGAAGCTTCCTCGACCAGATGGGCTTCCTGGAGGTTAGTTGTGTTTTGGGTTTTAGAAGTTGATCGTGCCACATAGCTAACCTGCTAAACCACATATCACAGTCCAAAGCTTAGCTGGATTTAAAGAAAAACAAACAAAAAAAAACATTTGTGTGCACTCTTCTTTGTCACTTCCTACATTTCAGGCAGCAGTGTTAACCTACTGTCCTTATCCTAATGTTTCAGATTGAGACACCAATGATGAACATTATTCCTGGAGGAGCAGTGGCCCGTCCTTTCGTTACCTACCACAATGAGCTGGACATGAACCTCTTCATGAGGATTGCCCCTGAGCTGTACCACAAGGTAAAATGCTGTGAAAACTCAGAATTCTCTTTCAAGTAGTGACTTTCACAACAACCACTTTCAGGAGGTTTGGGGAAAACGAAAAATCAAAAGCTTCCATTCTTGCTTTTGAGCAGTGGAGCTTTTTGTGCATTCTGTACTCAGAACTTCATGTTTTCTTCACAGATGCTGGTGGTTGGTGGCCTGGACAGGGTGTATGAGATCGGTCGTCAGTTCAGGAACGAAGGAATCGACCTCACTCATAATCCAGAGTTCACCACCTGTGAATTCTACATGGCATATGCTGATTACCATGACTTGATGGAAATCACAGAGAGACTGCTTTCAGGTGACTTGCAAAGCCTTTTTGACGAAATTGTTTCTTCAGAGCTTTTATTTAGAAACACTAGGTTTTTCCCTTCTTTTTCACCAACAGTTGAACTTTGCATTGCAGAACAGGTTAGGATTCTAGACGTGACTAAATAAACTAACAGATTTCAACAAAAACTGTTCTTACTTTGGTAGTAAGAACAATTAGAATATAAAGTGTTCTTGCTGTCAGAAATGATGCTAACTCGGATAGATGTTTTTTTTTTTCCATTGCTTAGAGAGGATTTCTTTTGTTGTTTTATAAAATGTGAGCTGTTTTTATAAATCCATAATTTTCCTAATCTTTTAAACTTTATGCAGTTGAGTCAATTGACAACACCTACTATAATCGGTGCCATACTGACCAACCTGACTGCGATTTAATAGGTAGAATTATCTACACATTTTGTGACGGAGTTTATGAGGACAGTGCAACAAGACATGAAATACAAACTTTTGACGCTTAAAATTGTTGTCTAATGCTGGTTCTCAAGGGCATCATTTTCAATATTTCTCTGGTTCCTCACAACTGAATCAGATGACTGGTTCGCTACCAGGTCTTGCTGGCCCTTTTAATACTCGCTTGTCATTGTGACATAGATCTCGTATATCATCTCAGACACAGACATGCTGTAAAACATCTGTCCCCGTCCCAATGATTCTATACTTATTTCAGGAATGGTGAAGCACATCACCGGAGGATACAAGGTGACTTACCATCCTGATGGTCCAGAGGGCCAGGCCTATGAGATTGACTTCACTCCTCCATTTAAAAGAGTGAGCATGACACACGACCTGGAGAAGATCATGGGAGTTAAATTCCCTCCAACGGACAGCTACGACTCCGACGGTATGAAGATGTACAAACAGCTGCCTCAGGAGAATAATATTATCCAAAGCTGCTCTATCATTTAGATGACTCAGTTTCTGATAAAGAGTCATCATTTGTTTTTCAGAGACCCGCAAATTCTTCGACGATCTGTGTGCCCAGAAAGGTGTTGAGTGTCCTCCACCCAGGACCACTGCCCGCCTCCTTGACAAGGTGCGCTGTGATTAAACTTTATTAAACCCTTCTAGGGTGTTCCTCATTATGTTACTATTGGGTTTTGTTCCTTGTTCTGCAGTTGGTTGGAGATTTTCTTGAGGTCACGTGCATCAGTCCAACTTTCATCTGTGATCACCCTCAAATCATGAGCCCCTTGGCGAAATGGTAAGAAGCATCAAGCTATTCATTCTACTGTTGAATTGCAGTGCTGAGGCTCTCACTGTGACACTCTTCTCCGTTTCAGGCACAGATCAGAAAAAGGTCTAACTGAGCGTTTTGAGCTTTTTGTCATGAAAAAGGAAATTTGCAACGCCTACACGGAGTTGAACGATCCAGTCATACAGAGGGAGCTGTTTGAGCAGCAAGCCAAGGTCTGTGTGGATCGTCTGTTTTGCAATTATACATTAGCCCATTGTTTTGCTATGGAACGATTTCCATTCTGTACTTTTGATCCATACTGATTCTGTAACGTGACTCTTTTTAGGCAAAAGCTGAGGGTGACGATGAAGCCATGTTCATTGACGAGACCTTCTGCACAGCACTGGAATACGGTCTGCCTCCGACCGCTGGCTGGGGGATGGGCATCGACCGTCTCACCATGTTCCTCACCGACTCAAACAACATCAAGGTAACATTGCTCAAAAACACTAACACAGCCATAACTGGGCAAACTTGTTTTGTGTTTTGAATAATGCAGATTTAATCAACTGGAAATTCTCACCACAATTTGAAACCAGATTTGATGTATTGAGACAGATACAAAATATATGGTGTACTGCTAACAACACAAGTAGAGTACTGCTAATGGTGACTGTTTCTCTATTCATAAAATCACAATATTGTTGAAAGTGTGTAAGTTTGTGTGAATTTTATTACAGTTATGATTAGGTTTTTTTTATCCTCGTTTTTTGAGGTATTTCATCATTTTGATGAAATCAATTAATGAAAACATTATAGTAAATGCTGTAATGTAATGTGTCTGTGATGATACAGTGTGTCATTGGTTGAACTACAAAACAGGGTTTTTTTTAGCTGTGCAAGTCAATCCAGGTCCTTTTGCTCTGGATATGTAAGCATTTCATGTAAAATGGGTGGAGCTGGTTAAGGGAGCATTCAACATTGTAAATGTGTGAACTCAATTTTACTTGAGGGTTGCTCTTTGGCTTTTGAAAGTACATTTGAGGAAAGAAGCATGTGAACTGATGTGAAAACAATATGTCAACACAGTATGAGCCGGTTTGATGAGTTGGATGTCCTCTACACTCAAATTAATTTTAGCTAAGTCAGGTGTGATCCATCAATACAAAGAGATATTCTGATTGGTTCTGATCTTCATCTCCAAACAGAAACAAACTTCAACATAGTCAGTTTCCCTTCTTCAAACTTTATTTAACTTGAGATGGGTAAAAATAGGCGGGTAATGTATTATTTTTTTAGGACAATTTATTAAAAAGTTATGCATTATGTTAAACAAAGATTGCCAGTGTGTGTGGCATACTCAGGAAAAACATAAACCAGCTGCATGATACTGGAGATCTACAACTAAATGACTTTTTATCTGATCTTTTTTTTTCCCCAGTGGTCATACATTATTAATTGATTTATTCTAATAAATTTAAAACTAAGAACTTAAGTTTATTTCTTTCTGTTTTGTAAGGATTAAACTGTAGACGTTTTGGGTTGAAATTATTCTAATAGAGAAAATCATGGAGATATTGGAATTTATTATTATTATTATTATTATTATTATTCAGTTTCAGGTGGTTTAAAATAGTTTGTTGCTAATATGTTTGCATAAATAACTTTCCAGGCTGTGGTTTCACTCAGAAATGACTCCCGAGCATCATCAGGCGAAATGTGTTCTAGTTCATGTGCAATCTAAATATAACATTTAACCTTTTACAGGAGGTTTTGCTGTTCCCAGCCATGAAGCCTGATGACAATAAGAAGTCTGCTCCCTCTGAGGAACCTTCTTCCTAGGGTCATGACCTCTGATCCCTCCAGCTGCTTCATCTCTGCAGGAGTCCATATGAAGTATTGGTCTTTACCTCACACTGGGCACCAGCAGAGTCTGCAAATTTAGTTTTAGTTGTGTTGGTTTGTTAAACATTGGAGCTTATTGGTCCGGGATTCATATGGATTTGTTTTTTTTTTTATTTTTTATTTTTATTTCGTCTGCTCATCACACCGACTGAATCCTCAGTCCTTGAAAAGAAGGTTTTAACTCTTTGCTATCCAAACCGTAAATATTTGAAATTTAATCAGAAAATGATCAGGAAGTCATTTGATCTGTTGCCATGTCCAAATCTGGTTTTACTTTTATGCATATTCTGAGTTACTGAGGGAATCCTTAATTCTGAATACCAATATACATAATATGGACTCGCATCTAAACAACAACTCAAACCTTGATTCTTGAAGTGTCCTCTGTATGTTCATGTTATTTTTAACTGATTTGCTTGTATTCTTTGTCTAAGATTTTTCATGTTGGTTTCCTTAAATTTAATACCTATCTGACAAGAAAGTGAAATTCTTGGTTTGAATAAAGTACAATTGAATCTGCTTTGTTTTGTTCTTTTCCTGCGACTTCTAGGATATTTATTTTTGACAGATGTATAAATTACTTGAATTTTTGTGGAATGAATCTTCTCTGTCTTCATATCAATGGAAATTACCTAGATTAGTCAATCAAAAACTAACAGAAATATGAAGTGTAAAATTTGATTTGAAAAAGATGTCAGAAAAGGACATACAACTGTGACCAAAAAAAAAAAAAAGACTTTTTCACAACCCTGATGTTTGGTCTATATTCAGGCCTATCTCCATCCATTGATTGATTGTATTCAAATTATTTGAGGACTGGTCACAGGAACATGTCCGAAATAAAGGATGAGAAGTTCCACATGTCGCGAAGGAGGAAGAACTTCAAGAAAGCCTTCAAAAATGTTAAATACTCATCCTCTATATATGGCTTTGGGGCTGATGTAATCCAGAGGTTTTTTTGCAGGGACTTTGTCCTAACTTTGGAGTCTAATTGTGAGCATATGTGGCCTATTTAAGAATTGAGAATTTAAAATGAATTTCAATTTAATAATTTAAAAATAATAAAATATTATTGAATTATACAATTTACCTACATTGTTCACTGGAAATTACAACTGACTTCCATCCATCAGTTGTTTTTCTTAACCACACAAAACATTTTGTTTCAAAGTTCTGCTGCAAGATGTAAAACTTGCTGTCTAAATTGATTGTGGTGGTGCAAAGAATCTAAATACTTTATAATATGGATGTGGCTGTCAGCAGACTTTGCTTGGAAAGGTTTCTTGGTCTTTAGTGAGTTTATGGAAGGACATTTTTCCAACATGGATGATGACACTACAAATACCAGAAATCTTATTTCATTATCTAGAACATAAATGTTTTTGCAGCATCAAATGTATGATTTTTTTTTTTTATTTATGAACTAAGTGAATAAATGAAATAATACTGTAACTGGAAGACATTTTTTTTATTAATATTAACTGATCTTTGGGTCAATTCACCCTTCAGAAGGGGGATGGTGCGCGCACCATCCCCCTTCTCTACTTCTCCACCATCATTGTCCACGCAGGAGCTCGCCACAGGGGGATGGTGCGCGCTCTCGTGGCTCAGTGTGTTTGTGCATCTGTGCGTGCGTGCGTGCGTGTGTGTGTGTGTTCTGAGTTACACGGTGCCTGCCTGTTGCAGAGTGAGTGAAGATGGCGATGAGAGCAGCGCTGCGGTGCCTCTCTGTAAACTTTTCTCCCAGGCTGCCGCAACTCTCGTCCGCAGCGCAAGTTTCTGCGACTCGGCTGCTGTGCCGGAGCGGCGCCCCGCGGACTCTGAGCACCACCTCCGACCAGTGCACAGGTAAAAAAAGAAAAAAAGGAAGAAATACAAACCAAACAGAAGAACCACGGAACAGGGGGATGAACTTCACTCCCCATGTGGACAGATTCCTCATTATAATCAGCTTCCAAAAATAAATAACTATGTAGATTATGAAATGGAGGAATAAAAGACAAGAAGGGCAGCTAGACATGTGCTGTTTAACTTGGATGTTATTTTGTTTTTATTTCTGTAAATTTGACCGCATGTTGCGTGCTTTGTCTTATTAACCACGAGCTCCTGATTGGGGTGTTAAAAAAGAAACCCGTGTGCACCAGTAAGCAGCCTGTTCAAGCAAATGTCACCCACTTTGCTGCAGTTGTGCAATATAAATATCGATAGAGTGATTATCCACCCAGCAGCTGCCGTGATGTACCCGTTTTAAGATCAGAAAAAGCGTTTGGGGCATTTAGTTATTTGTATGACTCTAGTTCTGCATCTTGCATCGTCACAAATCTGGTTCAAAACTGTATTTTTCTGACGCCAGCTCTGAACATTGCTCAGGCTTTAGCCTGCAGTTGTTCCCTCGGGGTGACAGCATGAGCCTGGAAGCACAATGCTCCAACTCAACACTGGGCATGACTGTGAACACAAGTTATTCTTGCTTTTTGTGAGCCCCTTTCCTGGAAGCATAACTGCATACACCTGCAGAAACGCATAGTAAGCGGATACTTTATTTTTCTGCACATGGTCTTGCATAACTGAGAGCCTGACGTCCGGCTGTGGTCCATAGTACACACATTTTTATTCTTTGTCAACACAGTTGGTGTTTTTTTTTTTTTTTCTAGCATGACTAACTTGCTTTGTGAATCACAGTTCATATAACCTTTTTGTTTTGTTTTTTTAATATGCAATTATTTTTTCTCCCTGTAGCCCTCAAGTTCACCGAGAAGCATGAGTGGGTGCTGGTGGAGAGTGGAATCGGCACTGTGGGAATCAGTAACTATGCTCAGGTCTGCTTTTTAATTAGTCATTCTTCTAATCTTTGATTTATAGCACTCTTTACTCTGACTTTTCCTGATGGCGGTCTAAAAGCTCTCCAGAGCTGCACTTTGCTCTCAGCATGTCCACTGTATCAGGGTAATTCATTGCTTTATGATTATTCTTTGATAACCGCCAAGCGGTTCAGACTGTAGCTGTCCAAGCGGTAAATAAGAGCAGAATTTTATTATCCTAAACCTGAATGAAGCAGTTGAGGCGTTATTGTTTTCCATGGTGAACATTTCCTGTTCTAATAAGCCACAGCTTCTGAGATAAAGCATAAGACGAGCATAAGATACACTCAATAAATATTATGCAAGGTTTTTAGAATTAAGAATTAAATGCAACTTTTAAAATTAGGCAGAAAAAAAATCATTTTAAGCTAGTTTACAGAAAAATAGAAATCCTTTTATGATGTTTATTGTTCAGAGACCTTGTAGTTATTGACTTAAAAACAGTCCAAAGACAGTTTATGCTGCCAAACAGACAACATCTGAAACTTGGGTGCAAACAGCTTGTTTCAACATGTTCTAACTCCAACTGCTTGGCGTTGCTTATACTCCAATTGTGCAGTTTGGGAGCAACACCCAAATGTGAGGTTATTTGTTGTCAGAACAAATCCTCTAAACAGGAGATGTTGTTGTAAATCACTTTGTTCATGTTAATACTTTAATAGTTCACATGCACTGTGTTGTTGTGATAAATATAATAATCATTACTATTTGATGATTTTTAGGAAGCTTTAGGTGACGTGGTTTACTGTGGACTGCCCGAGGTTGGCCAAAAACTTGAACAGCTGGGTGAGATCAGGGAATATACTACACCTGTAGTAAGTGTTGATAGCTGTGCAATAAATGTAATCTTTTTTGTGTTGTGTGTATTTCTGCTGCAGAGGAGTTTGGTGCCTTGGAAAGTGTAAAGGCTGCCAGTGAGCTATACTCACCACTGACAGGGGAAGTGACAGCAATCAACACGGAGCTGGCCGAAAATCCAGGGCTCGTGAATAAATCCTGCTACGCAGACGGTAAGTCTCAGTGTTGCTCATCATAGAATTTTGTTATTCCTATAAACCTGTTCCACTGCTTTTGTCACCAGTGCAGTTGAAAAGCTGCCAAAATAGAGCCATGTCCACGTTTTACTTTCAAGTTTTCCTTTTTATTTTTCAGGATGGCTAATCAAGATGACCATCGAAAAGCCTGAAGAACTCGATAAGCTCATGGACCAACCTGCTTACGATAAATTTATTAAGTCGCTGGAAGAATAAGTCAACAAATTTATTGTGATTATTTGTTATGTAGCTGCAGTCAAATATTAGCAGACTGGGTTACTAACATTGGCAGTGACCTACATCATCCTTTGCAGTATTTATTTATGTTATGAACACTTTCTAGTGTGCTGCAAAATTCTAAATACCCAGTAACATTTTTCATGTGGAAAGTGGGGATAATTCACCAGTGAATCTAAAGGGCTTTTATACTAAGGTTTGTCAGTATTATTGGATCTTTGCTCTGTTTTTAAATAGTGCATAGATGTATTAAAATGCTGGGAAATTCAGTTTCTAATTGGTTTATTAAAACACTGAGAAGTCTTTAAGTTTGATTTAATCTGCCTGAAATCTGATGCGTTGTGTGTTTCAAGAAGGCACAGTATATCTTTATGATGTGTCGCACACAGATATGCTCACATCCTGTCGCAGCTGTCCAGATGGTGACAGGTCATACCGTCTGCTTGTCCTAATTTTAGTTCCACACACTTTGACCTTTCCACTTGGTTGAAGATAGGCTGAGATTGCTGAAGCTAGTTGATCAATAATTAATCCAACTAGGATTTTAAACCCATTGACAAAAGCTGCAGTTAGTGCTTTAAGTTAATTATTTTAATGACTGTGTTCAAAAAACAGTTCAAACATTTCAAATTACAGATGTTATGCTAAAAACAACCTTTATACTTCCATAGTTTTAGTTTATTCATATTCTGTAAACTGGATTGCTCTGTATTTGTTAAAGCAAAGTGTCTATGTAAAAATCCTTTATAAATGCAGAACACACCCACCACAGTTATTGACATCACTGGTTGCTATGAAAAAAAAAATCTTTACATTTATACTTTACTTCTTTATGAACTAACCTAATACTGAAACTTTTTAATAAAGTGAAACCCTTATTGTTGAGTAGTTTTATTCAGTAGGAGAAAAGTATTGTCTTAAGAGGTAGTTGATTTTTAACAAAAAGACTTGTCACAATTATTGGGACCCCTGACAATTTATGCTATAAAACACTGATCAGGTATTTTCAACGCAAACTGTTTAACTGATCAGAGCGTACACTAAGAGAAAGATGGTTATATCTCTTGTAGAAAACTGTACAGACAAGAAAACATTCAAGAAAGGCAGATGTTTACTGAATCTTTTAAAACAGGAAACTGCAACATAATATATCTTCTAAGCTTCGCCATATCTACAGCCAGAGCAAAAATAAAGAATTAGAAAAAAACAACCTACAACCAGGAGAAGGTTGAATAAACACCGGTAGACGAATAGTGAGAGGAAAGAAAATGTGCCAACATCAGTAAGAGCACCGCCGCAAGGCGTAACATGTCGGAGTCTCAAAGTCGCCTCCATGCTAGCTAGTGTTTAGCGAGACAGGCCTGGAAAATAGCCTTCCCTGCCCAACACCTCAAATGTAAACATGTGAAGTTTGCTAAATGATGCTGAGAATTTAACTGTAACTAAATGCTTTGGTCTAATGAGATGAAGACTAACATCCTCAATCTCAGTACAAACACTTTGAGCATGAAAAAGCATGCCACGGCTGCTATTAGGATCTATAATGCCGTGTGAGCCTGTTTATCCTTAAAGGGAGTTGGGAATCTTGTGAGAGTTCACAGGATTATAAGGTCCTTAAAGTCAGAATATTTAACATTCAGTTTGGTGGGCCCTACCATAAGGCTGAAAATGGCTTCACGACGAGTCTTTTGGCAGATGGAATGATCCGAATAAACTGAAATGATTCATGGCAAAACCAGTCTTCTTCCATTGTGAATTCATTCTTAGGAGTTAAATCCTACAATAAAAATTGTGGGTTTGGTGTAAAAGAAAGGACCCCAAAGGGTGCTGAAGAGAACTCCTGGGTAACTCAGGTAAATGTAGAGGAAGACTAACTCATACAATAATAAGAAACAAGTGCCAGTTACTGTGGTACACATTATTTAATGTAAAGAAAGTTAATATAATAAAAATTCCTAATCTTGGATTTTTTAAAGGCTGTAAATCCCTCAATAGTTTATTTGAAGATTTGCAGCACATTTTTATCAAGGTGCTAACAAGTCTGATAGATACATTACCTTTCCACAACCGCCATGCTTTACAATGATATAAAGTATTTTTTTATATCACCGTCCTGAAATAATAGGCTACATCATTTTTAGCCAAAAGTGATTTTGACAATACAATACTACTACTACTACTACTACTACTACTACTAATAATAATAATAATAATAATAATAATAATAATAATAATAATAATAATAAAATCACCTCCTTTTGATTGCCAACAGATGATTGATGAAAACAAAAAAAATATTTTGGTAAAAAATTTGTTAGGCCATTATTTTTAGAAAGGTGACGATATGCAACATCTGGCAAAAGGAAAATAAAAGATTTAAAGGACATATTGTCACTCCCAGAGTGTATAAACTTTTTCTGAGAAATTTCAGGGTTAAATAACCAGAAGATGGGGTTCTGAAATTGTCTTATTGTGACACCTGCTGCTAGTCAAAGTTAGTTTTCAGTGAAACAAAAAAGTTTATTTTTTTGTTGTTTCTCCTGCACTGTGAGGATTTTTCTTTCCAGAGGATTCCAGTATTGAAACATTTGTTCCATTCTAATAAAGAGAATATTGGTTTGCGTAGCCACAGTGGGGCCTGTACAGCAATGAAATAGACTTAAAGCTACATGATCAGAGTTCCATGCATAGTTAGGCCAACATTCTAAGCTTTCGCAAGATAATGGGCAATGTAATGCAAAAATCTGTTAAATTGATTTTCTAAGCTTGAAGTCTGAAAAGGTTGCTTTTTTTTATTACTGGTCAATATACCGTAGAACAGATATTTTCTTTTCATATTGAAAGTCAAGTTTTGTCAGATGATACCTGGCTGTTATTATAGGGATCTTGATAAAGCCAGGGCCACCATCTTAGAGAATTGTACTGACAGGTTGTTTGCTAACCAAAAGTCAGTTTAGGGTTGGAATATTGTTTCTGTTTTCAAAAGAAATTTGAATACAGAAATTTACTTGAGTCTATGCAGACGTAGTTCTACTTCTAGTATAAAAAATAAAACTTCACTTCATACTGTAAGAAATGATTTCTCCAAAGTTTCATATAGATGTTTACAAAAAAATAAGAAAATAAATATTTGAATATAGAGACAGATCACCAATTTGGTTTGTCAAAAGCATCACAGAAACTATACAATATTTCAAAAATATATAACAACAGCTCATTAACTGGCTCATTAGAAATATTTGTATACTTTCACATTATTTGCAGTTATTTAGTACATAAGGTAAAATGTTTTGAAACAGTTTATTGGAGATAGGCTAAAACATTATCCCCACACAGGACTGGTCATGATTACATAATTTTCCCATGGTCTTTTTGAAGAATAATGCTTTCTTAACTATAAAATCGATAGGAAGGAACTCTAAATTACAGAGTCCCTTAGAGCTCAGTACAGGTAAGAAAGGAAGAAAAAAAACAAAAAACTTCTGTTTTTCGATTTATCTTGTTTCATAATTGAAATCATCTGCTGACATAAATAGGAATACTGTCCTTTATGTTAGGATATGAAAAACGTTAATATTTTACACCTTACATTGTTAGTAAAGTTGTTTAATTGTACATGGGGTGAACTCTCTTGAATGCATTTACTCTTTGATAAATCATCTGCTCTGCCATTGGCTGGTCTTTTCATATCCCACAATGCGCCGCCTTTCAACTTCCTTTTTCCTTTCGGCCATTTTCCTCCCTTATAGGTATGAGAAATTATCCTGTCCATATTTTCTAACAATCTGCCATAATCCTCCATATTCAAAGGGAATCGGTAATACTCTGTTACAGAATAAAATAGTACGGATTTTCACCTTTATAATAATATAATTATTATCATAATTTTTCCCGCTGAATTGCTGAAAACAACATGTTTAGCGAAGCTACTGGGTCAAACGGTAGCTGTTAGCATTGCCCTTATAATTCAGCCTTTAATTCGTACGTGTCAGACTGTAACCCACGGAATAATCTTTATATAGACCTAATGCGTTAAAAAGTGATTAGGACAAGTTACTGTATGGTCACGGAGAATTGTAGAGGAATGGAGCACAGCTTCAGTAGTTCAGTTTACGTGCTAGCCTGTAGCACTTAGCCTCGTATATCGGCGTGCCGGTGTTAACTGTGTGCTCATCTCTTGTTTTCCACGTTGTGTTGAAGGGAACTAGCCAACCATGGCCCCCAGCCGGAATGGAATGATCTTGAACCCCCATTTCCACAAAGACTGGCAGAAAAGAGTGCGTACCTGGTTCAACCAACCTGCCAGGAAGGTCCGCAGGTGAGAGCAGCGATACGAACACATGCTAATGCAGCATCCACTGATTTATGGACGTGTAGCAAAAACACAATCACTACGGTTCAGTAGAATGTTACCTAAAATACAATGCTCATGTAAATTTAACTTCTTTGAGATGGGATTCTTGCTTGTTTGCAACATGTTTTGTTGAGATAACTGCAGGTATTCCCTGACATTTGCCAAAAGGAGGATATTTTATCAGCTTGTTCAGTAGTAAAAATCAAAACGTATGCTTTGAAATGGAAACATCCATGGTTCTATTTTTCCTCAGAATACTAAGACAGATTAAGGTCTGTCTTATTCGCATAATGGAGAGGTGGAAAGACTAGAAATCAATTTTATTCCCAGGAACATGAATATCTTAGAACGTATCTGACGGTAATAAACTGTTAAATATTGTGAACATTAGTTTTAGCAATTAAAGCTTGTACAACAGCAATATTTTATGATTGCGTCGTGGGTTGGAGCTTTTATCCTACTCTTGGATCGCTTTATTTGCTGAAGATAAGAAAAATGTTTTTCTCCCCAGGCGAAAGGCTCGCCAGGCCAAAGCCCGCCGCATTGCTCCTCGTCCTGTTGCTGGACCACTGAGACCACAGGTTAGATGCCCAACTATTAGGTACCACACCAAGGTTCGTGCCGGACGTGGGTTCACCCTGGAGGAGCTGAAGGTAATACATTAAATGTACTCATGGTTGCCATCTTAATGCTGTTGATGTACTGTTCAAGAGTACTCAGTCACTGATTTCTTTTCATTTTGCATGCCTAGTCAAACTTCATTGCAGTTTTTGCATACTCTTTTTGTAACTTGTCCAGATATTTTTATTTTATTTTTAGAAATCCACTAAGTATTAATGGTCTTTGGTTGTTCTCTTTGGAGCTGGGACTCACTGCTTTCTGAACAGTGAGTTTTTCGTGACTGAGTCAAAATGTAGCTTGCATCTCAAGTAAACCTTTGAGAAAACAAATCTTTGACTGTTTGAAGAACAAAGATGTTTTAAACAAAACAGCAATACACCGCACTTCAGTCGCTTGTTTCATTAAATTGTTTAGAAACGTGAAAATGAAAAAAAAAATGTTCCAGCACTTCATACCCTTTCTAATAATAGATGTTAAGTGTTTTATGTAATGGAACAATCCATTTATCGCAGATATGAACAACCCAAATCGTCAGTAGTTATGTTATGGTATGAAATGTGTTCACATGCTGAGGCAGGATGTCCTGAAACATAGGTTTGTCTCATCTTCATATCCAAACTACTATTGTTCCCATAGATGGTGAAAGAACAGACCCAACCTCTCACTGTGAATCATTATTAATTGATGCTGGAATAAGAAAAGTGCAGCTGAGGCATGATGCTGTTGACAATTTGTCATTTTTTTTCTCCCATAATTCTTTAACCACGATTAAAAGAGCACTGTTTGCTATTTGCTTCTCTTTTTTTTTTTACTTGAGGCAAAATAAAGGATGTTTATGACTGTCATTTGTGGTCAAATGCATCAAGATTATTTGTTCCTGCAGTCAGATATGATGGCTGCTAAAATGAAACAGCTTTATCTGAACACTATTAGGATGACTTGCTTTAGATGTTCAAATTGTAAATGTGCTGTGTTTTTTTTTTTTTTTTCCTTTCAGGCTGCTGGAATCCACAAAAAGACAGCCCGCACCATCGGCATCGCTGTTGACCCCCGGCGCCGCAACAGATCCACAGAATCTCTCCAGGCCAACGTGCAGCGCCTGAAGGAGTACCGCTCCAAACTCATCCTGTTCCCCAGAAAGGCATCTGCACCTAAGAAGGGAGACAGCTCTGTAAGTGTCTGTTCCTGCTGAGTAAGCAAACCTGAAAAATAAAGACGGTGAAAGTTAACGCACAGTGTTGTTCAGTTTCCCCCCATAACTGGATTCCTATCTACTGAATAGGAAACCTTGTAATTTGATTTCTTAAAAATTGCTTACATCGGTGCGGTTTTGATCAATTGAGGTTGAATGTTTGATGTATTGATTTTTTTTATTTTTTCCAGGAGGAGGAACTGAAGATGGCCACTCAGCTCTCTGGCCCAGTTATGCCCATCAAAACTGTAAGTCACAATTCCTGCAATAGATGCTCCTGAGTTAAACCAGTTGAAATTTTACGTGACCTGTGGTGCTCCGTAATAACTGGCTGGTGATCTTATTCCAACTTTTCCATGGCAGCAGTCAATTGATGACAAATCTCCGGAATCTCTGTACTACTTTGATGAAACATTTGAACCCTTTTTCTGATGACTGCTCCGTTTTTATTTTTGTAAAGCATTCTGGGATTGCAGTCTTGTACGTTGTGTGAAATATCTCACGTCCTCGCTTGTATTTCTTCAGGTCTACAAGAAGGAGAAGGCCCACGTTATCTCTGAGGATGAGAAGAACTTCAAGGCCTTTGCCAGCCTGCGTATGGCCAGAGCCAACGCTCGTCTCTTCGGCATTCGCGCCAAGAGGGCCAAAGAGGCAGCTGAGCAGGACGTGGAGAAGAAAAAGTGAAAATAGTCACTATGGAACTTTGCAAAATAAAGTCTTTAAAAAGAGCAATGTGAGATTGAGATTTTTTTTAAGTGAGCTCTACTATGATTACTACAGAGAGGTCTGTAGTAATCATCAGGTTAGTTGTAGAAAACTTTTGATACAATTTAACAGATCTGAAAGGAATTAGAATTGCTTCTGTGGAGCAAATGTATATCCACGAGAAGGTTTTATTGAAAATATCTCAGACACTTGGGAAGTTTCCTATTTATAAGTTTTCATTTGAATTATGTAAGCATGGTGATTGAAATGTTAGTACTTAAACATTTGAGTATCCAGACTACTGAGGAGTGAAAACGATGAAATCTAAAGGGTCAGTCTGTAGTGAAGTGGCAGAAATTTGATTCAGTGTAGTTTGCTGTGTCCAACAGTAGGGGGCACAATAACACCTTCAAATTTGTCTCAAATGTAAGTGTAATCTTAAATTGAACTGTAATTCTGTAAAGATGCTTATTTTGCCAAGTTTAAAGCAATTTTCATGTATTTTCTTCATTTAATGATCCGATGCATTCCCAGAACACAGTATGTGGAGGCTGAGTGGACTCATTTTTATTTGAACTGGTGAAAGAGAAAAAAAATGTTAATTTAAATGCCAAAGAACCTCTGCCAAACTCAGCATACTGTAATTGTTAAAGATTTGTGTAATTTACCATATGCTAATAGATAATGTAGAGATTAAATCAGGGTTGAGCAGCGGAAAGAAAATATCTCAGTGCGACTTTGTTGCTACGCTGGGAGGCAAAACAAAATTTTAATTAGGCACAAACGAATGTGCTAGCAAATATTGCCAAACTATTAACATCTACTGCTACTACAGGGGTCGTGTGTATTTCTAAACGTGTGAAGTAATTTTGTTTTTAATATGTTTAGACAAATTATAAAGTGACTGAGGTGCAAATACACTCTGTATAGGAGAGAGGTTGCCTGAATTTAGACCTGCCTAGACAAATGTGGTCTTTTTCTCCAAATCATGTTCAGAGGATTTTATGTGTTTGCTTATTGTAAAGTCTGAACACTCAAATTGACGTATGAAGATCTTTTACTCAGAAGAATGGTTTAACAAATGTTTCTATATTTCCTCAATGTGGTGTTTACTACAATGTTATAAATGGATAAAGATTTGCCCATTTCACTAATTTCATTGGTAGCAGCTTTGAAATCAGCTGAAAGACTGACACCCGTGTTCGTTTTCAGCTCAACTTCCTGAAAAGTGTTGCTCCAATGACTGAACTTAAAAAAAATATTAGCATAATATTTATTGGATTGTTTGTTTTGAATGCTTTACATACAGAGCTGCTTCTTTCCCCCTAAATGTCTCCATGTTTTTAAGGTCCGTTTATGGGTCGAGCAACAGAGCCGAGTGGATGACCATGATAACCACATCATGTCCTTTTTGCAAACTCCTAACGGCTTCTGCTGGAGGCAGTGCAATGGTGTTAGCTGTCATCTCGCTCATTGGAAAGAGGATGATTTTTATTATTGAAGGCAATGTCAATGTAGAGAGACTGTCTCAGATGAGATTCTCTAATCTGAGACAGTCCTATATTTTCAGTGTTTGAAACTGAAGTCTGTTGTTCAAGATGCAAACGTTTTGTCCCAGAGAATGGGGTTCATCGGACACTGCCTCCAGAATTTACCAGTGGAGAGGTCAGGACTAACTTCAGTCAAAGCCTTTAGACACTAGTGGGATTAAATTGAGTGTGGTGTTGGTTGCAGTGTGACAAACCAATGATGCCTGAGGACTGGAATGCAATCCGACAGCAGCGTGTTACCAGTCTGGTGACCAGTATAAGGAGGAGGAGGAGCCACACGATCCTGATTGTATGTGGTTCTCCTATACTGTTTGTAAAAGAAATAATAAATTGCCAATATTTCCTGTTTCTTCACATTTTATTAAACAAATCAAGAAACTAGCATGTTTCCATTAGAGTAAACTTGGCAATACCATAGATGTGTTAAAGTATTTTATGGGCATAACACACACCAAATAAATAAACAGGCTTTTCAACAGTACAAGATTTATTTATGGGAAACATTTTACAGCAAAGAAATAATTGACCAAACACTGAGTCTTGGTACACACGCCAGTCAGATTCAGTTGATCATTGTCAGCTTGCCATAGGTTATTTTTCACATGCATGTCCATCATTCGTTGTTGATCCAACTTTATTAGTGAGAGAAACTTTAGACACAATAGTCCTTGGTAGCAAAATCCTTCCGGCGTCCAAAAATACCTCCACTCAGGGGAGCTGCAGGTAGAGGACTGTCGATAATGGCACACAGGCAGAGAGAAAACTTGACGCCTGTGCCTTAGGCCATAGTCTCAAGTCCTCCTGTTAGGGTTTATTTCGCATGCGGGTTTGGTCAGCAGCACCAAGCTGCGCTGTCGATGCGACTGGGGAAGAGGCGGCATGAATAGATAATCCATGTGTAAACGCCAGGGAACGTTCTGTGAGGTGCTGGACTGACAGCAGCAGCAGCAGATGGTTGTTGTTTGGAGCTGTGGCGTAACAGGGCTCAGGTGTGCGCCCGAGAGCAGACGCTTCTTACCAAGTCTGAGAGCCCACGGAAAAAGAAGAGGCAATGAGGGTGAAAACTGCCCAAGAGAACTGAGACTAGATGATGTTTAAGCAACAGACAGTTTAAATCCAGACATAGTTTTTTTTTTTTTTTTTAAGAAATCTTAGGTATGATATCAAGCTGTGAGGGAATTCTGACAGAGAATTTTGTTTTCACACAATGATCAACTCAACATATCAGATAAATATTAAGCAGAAAACTAAGATTTTTCTCTTTCATGTTGCTGGAAAGACTCAAATAACCTTGATGTCTTCTCTGAGTGCCTCTTAAAGCTTCTGCCACAATTTTAAAAAAAAAGTGTTTGCTTGAAGGACATGTTGAGGTTTTAGCATTTAAAATCAAACAACCACACAAATGACTTTGAATGTGTAAATATTTTCATTAAGAAATGCAAATGATTAAATTTTAATTTAATTTATTAGAGCTCGTTGGTCCTGCTGCTTCTCAAACTCAGTGGATTCTGTTTTTGTCAGTTCACCGATGTTATGCAATATCTGGAAACGCATTCATCAATGTAATACGTTTTGTGGGTGGACTAAGAAAAGGTTGAAGCGCAAACATTGTGTATGAACAGTACATTATGTAACATACGGTAGAGGTGAATTGGAAAAATAAAATCTACAGTATAAATCAGATTCTCAAGGACTTTATGTCGTCATGGTAAAAAAGAAAGTACACTCTTTCAGTCATTGGGGTGTTTAATGCGCTAAGCAACACAAATGATCTTTTCCGTTTTCTGCAGTTATCTATGTCTAACGTCAAGCATTTAAAATCACGCAGCCAATTCCTCATTGTTGTTATTTATCAAATTAAAGCCAAAACTAAATAAATAAATAAAAAATCGTGCCGACTTTTATCTGGACAACTTCAATTGGTTGTTTTCTGTATGACTTTATCACTCTCACATCACTGTGGAGAAATTCAACATCGCTTCAGTTCAATGAGTTTATGCACTTTCAGTTGTACCAGACTCTATTAAGGTTTGATTTGCAACACTTTACTCAGATTTCAGAATGGTTTTTAACTGGACTTTATTCTTTTGTTTTCCTAGCAATTCTGTTGTAGAGTCTGGAGATTGTTGACCTGTTGATGACCCAGCCTCAGCTGCTAGAAAGATGGCTTCACATTTAAGTGAATTATGTATTTATTCGGTGTACAAAGTAGATAATGGTCAGACGTATGGAGTCTGTGGGAGCAAAGTGTCCCTGAATCATCATCCTTTCACCACCATGGTTGGGACTTCAAATGAGTTGTTTTGTATTGATATGCAGTATTTGGCTTTCACTAAACTGTGTATTACGGTACAATATCTCTACCTAAGTAGGTAGAGATACTTAGGTAGATATCTCTACCTAAGTAGAGATATTGTAAAATATACAACAATGCATATTGTGTATGTCCTTTGAATGATCTGTTCAAAGGACATTGTTCCAGATGTCTTCCTTTTCTTTCAGATATAGAATTGCAAACAGAGGTTTTTTTTGTTTGTTTTTGTTTTTTTTTTATAGAGAGAAGACATCTTGCTTGTGGCAACACATTCACACAAGATGTACAGTACTTGTTCCAAAGGTACTACGACAAAGATGAATCATATTGTGCAATCTTATATCAGAGAGATTTTGCAGGGATCTTCACTCGTATTAAAATTGGCATCTGCCATTCACATGCATGTCTCTCAAACTGCAGAATGATGGACTTCAAATTATTTGAAGGGTGTGTCCTGCCTCTAGCTCAATGACACGCGGTCCCCCTGTGACCCGGGAAGGCAAGTAGAAACAGCCAATGGATGGATACCTTCATGAGACTGACTGCCTGCAAGATTCTTTTCCTGGACTCAAGAGTCTGGGGACGAACTAATAGATTTCTGCGTGTGTTCTCCCTCATTGGACGATCACAGCAGACACGTTTTGGATTCAATGATGACATGTTGAACTCCAGCTCAACTTTCTGACACATCAGTTTCCTTTAATTGTCAAGACTGACAATGTTGTACACTTAGAAGCATATGTGTGCGATTATGGAGCCAAATCTACACAATTTATATTGAAATTCATGCCATCATTTCACAGATGCAGCTGTCTGTATGTGCGCTGGCTTTCCTGTTTGTGGCTTTTAGCAGAACCTGTTGGTAGGCAGGTGGGCAACTGCAGCAAATTGAGTCATTTTATATATGTATAACATGCTGATGTTGGAGAAATATCTGGCAGGCATATTAGTCTGAATCTATAATTAAAGTCCCATTTGCAACAGAGATTAACTTGTGGGGAGAGAAGGAGCGGGGATAATATTTTATGGATTTCTTCATGGGTCACAGCTTTAATGCGTTCAAACGCTTTGCACAGATCTTCCTCTGGTTTAGAGCTTTGTGTGAGCTATCAGATGTCATTCTGTGTTGCACTTCCACAGACTTGTCTCCCCCTGCCCCCTTTCCGCTCCTCCTCCGCCTCCTCCTCCTTTTATGGACTCGGGTTTTGAACTGAAATAATCGCGTCCCAGCTAAAAGCCAACCCGTAAACATCACAGCGGCTGCTGGACTCTCTCCATTTCCTTCCTCTCTCTTCCTCTCTGAGCCGAGCCCACTCCCTCCTCCACGCTTGAGCCAATGAGTTTCGGAGGAGAGAGCAGAAGAAGAAGAAGAAAAAAAAACGGAAACCAATCTGGTTTTTTTTCTTCTTTTTTTTGTAAGAGCGGATTAAACAAGTGTTATTTTTCTTTCGGGAGTAAAAGAACAACAGCAGGTAGGGAGGGAAAATGTCCCGCTGAGTTTGTTGTTATTGACGTGTTTTCCCGTTAAACTGGAGGTTGTTCTAAAATGAATGATCACTCAATCAGTGATGATTTTTATTAGTAGAAATAGGCTGACTGTGTTTGAAGGAGAAAATGTGGGATCAATCGTTTTGCGTTAACCTTGACTGGACCTGTTTTCACAAGAATGTAGATTTTTAGAGTTAATCGATCGGCGATGAATTATTAACTAAGCGCTCAAGAGCTTTTGTTCACTGGACTTACATTTCTTTGTTCGTTAACATAGTCAAAGTTTCGCTCTATGAAACAGAGGAGGTGGCATTTTAAATCTCATGATACCTGCTGCCTTGTGGAGTTTAAAGTTTGGGCCGAGTGTTGTTGGAAAAGCTCGAGTGTTTCGAACATCGCCGCTGCCACTGTCCGTGGTGCTGAAAGGCAAACCTGCAGCTCGTTTGTGTCACTTTGTGGAGGATAAATTTCAGCCCGTTCTCACATATTCAATCCCTTTGCTTACGGAAACATAAACTAGGCAGCTGCTACTGACATTTGTTTAAAAAAAAACAAAAAAACAAAAAAACCAAAAAAACTCGGGGGGTGGTTTATATTTTTGTTTGGGAAATAAAAAAAACAAAACAAAACAAAGCAGATAATCTGCATTTCTAATCTGCTTTTATCTATCTGTTATAGAGAACGGAAAACCACTGACCCTATTTATAGATGTATGTTGGAGTTTGCTTTCTCATTCTGTAACATTTGCAGCGCACCAATTTGTACGATGTCTTATTTCGTTCATGCATCTCAATAGAAAGGACTGTGATTCAGATTGACTCTTCCCTTTTTAATGCTGATATTAAATGCAGTCATGTTGACTTTTCTCTTTCTTTCTTTCTTTTTCTTTTTTTTTTTTAAATAACTTAATCTTTGCAGGAATCTGACCCAGATGTCTAATATCCAACCCTGCCAACTTCACATCACAAGAGAGGTGAGATGAGATTCCTCACAAGACAATAACTCTGGCAGACAGTCATAACAACTCTGCTTTGGTTTACTCCCCTGGGACTCTGCAAGAATCCCTGTTTTTTTTTGTTTTTTTTGTGACATCTGCACCGAGCCAAAAGGGTCCTGTCTCCTGTGAGTGTGCCAAGTCTGTGCTGAGCTCCTGCAGCCAATCGCTTGATCTTCTCTTCTCCCTCCTGGAGTTATTACCAACAGTTTCACATCACACTGCTTTGCTGCTTGCTGGCAACTCCTCTCGTCTTGAGCCGCGATGAATGAAGTTCAGGAGGCGACCTCCCCTGCGACCAGCCTGAGCGGTCCGGCTACCTGTGTCTCCAAAGTTGAGCTGCGTGTGTCTTGCAAAGCTCTGCTGGACCGAGACACGCTGAATAAGTCAGACCCCTGTGTCGTGCTCATGGTGCAGAACAATGGGCAGTGGATTGAGGTGAGGCTCTCTTCTTGTTTTCTCCTGTTCTCTCATTCTGGCAATTATGCCGCTAAGACTTCTGGATCAGAGTATCGGTGGCATCTTCTTGTCGTTCCAGATCAAAGGACAGACGTTTTAAAAAAGTGTTGACTGTCTTTTAAATTATACGTAAAAGAATGATTCCCAGACTTATCAAGAAACAGAGATAAGCATAGTGGGTCAATCTGAAAACAATATTTTTCCATTGGAAAAACAGAAGGGCATCTGCTCTGACCAGCATCCTTCTAATTTAAAAACAAGGGACTTTTGAATTTCACAATGACATCAAGTTGAAACCAGATATTTACATTTTTACACGTTTGCACTGTTTAAAAAGTCACACATAATTTGATTCTCAATATCTGACATTTGATGTTTCGTTTCATGTTTCAGGTCATTTAGGACTTCTGAAATATTAATTGTATTTAATAAGTGCCAGATTAATTAATAAGATATTATTCTAGATTTTTTTTTCCCCTCCAGGTTCATAAGTTTGCATATATTTCATTATTTGCTAAAATTACCTTTTAAACTGTGCTGCTTGCTGGCAGCTCCTCTCGTCTTGAGCCACGACTTGGGTGAAATATTTTTGTTATTCCTTTAATGGGCTTTTCATAATAGTTTGCTGGAATTTTTATCTCATTCCCCCAGACAAACCTAGTGCAACTAAATCTGATGTGTATACTGTCTTGCTTGCGCACACCTTTTCATTCCTGCCCACAAATCTTCAACAGGTCTTGCGTCATGGCTTAGGGACAGCTACTCTAAAACATTAATTTTGTTGCCCTTAATGCACTTTTGTAAGTAATACTGTGGTAATACTTTGGCACATTGTCCATGTGGAAAACCGATTTGTGTGCAACTTTCTGGCTAATGTGTGAGATGTTGCAAAGTGCAACAGTCCATCCTGCAACAAAGCATCTTCACAACATGATGCTGCTACTCCCAGACAGTTTGGATGGTGTTGTCAGGCTTCCCCGTTTTTCCTCCAACAGGCATTAGTGTCAAACAGTTACTTTAGACTTTAAGGTCTTTGTCCTTGAGCATATTTGGAACTGTAATCTTGCATTTAAGTTGCTTATGAAGTAATGGCTTCTTACTCTCTGGGTGACCTTCCAACCCATGTTGGTACAGAACGTGTTCCACTGTGGATAACACACATTTTGTAGTAAAATCCACTGGGAACCTGTCTCTTTCTTAAATTATATGAGGAATGGACATTTTCATGTGGTTTATACTTGCTTATAATTGTTTGAGGTGAACATTGCCACTTCAGGTGTCTGCAGACTGCATCCAAAGATAAAGCAAATTTGTGGAAGTCCACAATTCTCCTTCTGATATCTTGAGTAATTTCTTTTGTTTCACATGATGTCACACTAGAAAGCAATCTGTTTGAGGTGTTGCCTTACATTGCGTTCACAGTTGTGCCTTCATTTAACTGAATTCTGGGACTGAAAAATATTTCAGTCACCTGGGCTTTCCGTAGTTGCTTAAATGCCTGGTAATAAACTTGTAATTAAACTTTTTATTTCAAAGAAAGTAATTGTAATTATCCTAAAAATGACTGTTTTGGGCATTTAACAAACAGAAAAAACTGGTTAACTGTATTTGACTTGAATACAATTTCCAGTTGTATAAAATAACGTTATTTTGTACATCTGGTTTAAGTTATATATCATGAGATATCATGTCTGCAGATAAAACACATTCAGTCATTTCAAAATCAAATAAGATGTAAAAATTCTCTCAGAGAATGTAATCTTTTTGTAATCCAGTGAATTTCCAGCTGTCCCTCTGTTATTGTGACAAACATAATTGCATACAGCTGGCAAATGAGGTCTCCATGTTAAGTAACACTGTCTGCACCAGCAATTTCACTGTTTAAAAAACACATGATGTTGTGAGCTCTTTTAGTGTCACTGCATATTTAACATTTGATGGTCTTTATTTGAACCTAAGCTGATGTGAAATTTGAGAAGCAGGTTTTTTATTTACCTATTAATTAGGCAATTTATGTTCGTGAGAGGAGGCCAAAACCCAGGGCTCTGCTAAGTGAATGATGTGTTAAAGTGTTGCAGAGAAT
>NW_006800000.1:2687495-2719194 GCF_000485575.1 Poecilia formosa
CCCATTTGTCTAACTTGTGACGGTAAGCACTTGTTGTCTGACACTCTGCTGTCAAATCCCTCACATCTGGGAGGTACCTCTGCTTGTGTAAACTGTTTACTTACGTCAATAACTGAGTAAGCAGCAGAGCCCACTCACATCCCCAGCATATAAGCCTCTTTTTCTTTTTTTTTACCCCTCTGCGCTTATGCTTGTATTGGCCACGGCAATTTGAAAAAGAGCACTTATCTCATTAGGACATATAAGACAGGGCAGATGATGATGATTATGTGACTTTATGAAATTTTGTGCAGCCACCAACCATTCCCCCCCCACACCCCCTTTTTGCTCCTTGCGTGTGTGTGCTCCCGGGAGTTCACCCAAATCCGATCTGTTTGTTGGTGTTTCATAATGTTGGACCCTCCTGCTGGAGCTCATTACAGAAACACATTTCTCATGTGAGGGTTGTCTCTTTATGGATGGCTCCGGCCTCACACCAGCAACAAGCCGGCAGCACAGGCTTCATTACAATCCGCCTTATATGATTCTGATTATTCTTCATCAGCAAACAGACTCGCTCCAAATCTGTGCATGCAGATGGCGCAGAGAGAGAGAGATAGCTGGAAAAAAAAACAAACAAAAAAAAACATTAAGTGCTAATGGCACAAATGAAGCTGGTTGTTAATTTGTTTCTATGCAATGTTTGTTCGCACGGATGGGTGTTTATCCAGAGTTCCTACTAACACCAAGTCTCAGTATTCTTAAAACAAATACACCTGTTGTTTTTGTTGTTTTATTCAAGCAAGTCAAATTAATGTGCAGTGTTACTTTTACACAATATGAGTAGTAGAAAGTTGGTAAGCCTTTCAGTGTAGAGTTTACATTTTCATTTTCCCTCGAAACTCGCTAACATGTACGGAAAAAAGAAGATTGCAGGCAAAAGCCAAAGGCTCAAAACTACAGAACCAAAAAAAAAAAAAAAAATAGAAGGTCTGCACTTCAATCAAATCACTTGCTACTCAAGTGTTTGGGGGCAAATGCTTATTCTCAGCATGTTGCAAATTTTCAATCAAGTGGTACAAATTTGAATCAAAATCATAAACGTCAAGTGTATTGCATTGAACAAAGACAGCGGAGTGAGATATTTCTAGATGCTAAGTGCTGTTATAGAAAGAGATGTATGGATGCATTCATGCAAGTAGGAGGCCTTTTGTTGTTTTGTTCCTCTTGGAGGGTTGGATCAGTACCAGTATAGAGCCATTCACTCTGACTCATTAGCATATTACAAGAAAGAGGCATTATTATATGATCACCACGACTGATGCCAGGGAGAGTGGGTGGATGAGTGAATGTCCATCCATCCATCCATCCATCCATCCATCCATCCATTCATCCATCCATCCATCCATCCATCCATCTATCCACCTTTATCCAGTTTTCTTTCTGAAAGCACTCCATTTTGGTGAAAGGCAGCTCTATGCAGATAATTTTATTGATGAATAGGGGCTAAAATATGTTAATTTAAGCCGATCTATCACTGTCTCAGTGAAGTAATTCATCTCCTGGCTCGGTGTTCATCTAACATCCTCATTCAGATTCTTTCTTTTTTTTTTTTTTTTTTTTCATCTGGAAAGAGACCTTTTTAAAAATCCAAAGAGGTACTCCGAATACTTCACATATTTCTTACAAAATGTATTTTGCTTGTTTGTCATTTTCTGTGCAAACCAAAAGGATAATTGCTTTGCATTTTGCATCAATAAAGTTAATGGCAGTTACATAATCATAGTCAAAGTGACACAGACTTGTACCTAATCCAAATTGGGGATTTTTTTTTATTTTGGTATTCCCAGAAAAAGGAAAAATCTGTGTTGTCAACTTAGCAGGTTACATAACTTGTAACATACATCTCTCAACCTTTGAAGCATACAAAAATAAAGCTCTTGTCAAGAGTGTTTCAGGAAATATAAACTAATAAATATGTTACTTCTTTGTTTATATTTCCAAGCAAGATATTGTTTTTTTTTTTCAACAATATCTTTCTTGGTTTTACAGTGAAAATTATCAGTTCAATGAAAACTTTAATTGGAGGACTTGTTTGTTGCTTTTCATTGTTTCATGTATATTTTAGAGTAAAGGTGCAACATTTGACATAAAAATAGGTTCCTCATCATATTGTCCAGAGATATATTTATTTCACTCACACCGATATCAAAAATGTAACTGGGCAACAAAGTATAGATTTTCACTGCAGGATTTCACCACCTTCACATGAAAACCCTCCCAGCTAATTCTGTTTTGTGTGAATTTGTGTGAACAGCAATAAAATAAAATAAAATAAAATAAAATAAAATAAAATAAAATATAAGCTGGTATCATTAAAACTGGACGCAGTGCATTTCTGCAGATAGTAATAGCTATCTGCAGAAACGACGTAGAAGAGTGAGATTTTTTTTCGACAAATTATCTGTAAATAATTAGGTGTTTTGCTTTCACACAGACATGGCATTTTGCCTGAACCTGAACTGCTTAGCTTACCTGAACAGCTTCTCGATCAACTTCTTTCTTTTCGGCTGCTAAACAATTTAAGTTTTTTCCTACTTCCTCCCTCCGGTCTTAATTGGAAGGGTGATGATGGTATGAACTGCACTGCAGAGGTAGACATGCTGGATCGAGCTCATTATGAGTCGCTCTGCTTGGCTATCATTTTCAACAAACGGAGAGGTTGATTCAGGAGGAAAACAACATTAGGATGCAACTACTAGATTATAAGTAGTTTTTGTATGAACTTGGCAAAAAGGGCTATAAAGATTGTTAATAATACAATTTGCTACTGAAGTCAGTGATGTTCCTCTCCCCATACTGCTTTTATTGCTGCAGAACTTTCCTGAAATCCTTGCAGTTTTTCTGCATGCAACCCAGACTTTGTGCTGCTACGTAAGACAATAAAACATTTTTAAAGAAGAAAAATGTGACTATAGGGGAGAAAAAAAACAAACTATTCATAAAAAACTGATCAGTTGCTTTATGTGATGGCACTAGAAACATGTGCATGTTGAAGCAGGAGGGTTGATCTTGATGAATTAAAAAAAAAATTGAACAAAATAGCACAACAAATAGAAAGGACCTTGACTTTGTTCTGAAGCAGACACAGTATTTTTAAAATGACTTTGATTGATTTCTAAAGTAAAATCTCGTTTGAGGCTTTAAAAACACGCTTGAGCCCCAAGAGATGTCTGGGGATTTTAAATGACATGTTAGACAGTGTTTTCCTCTTCTATCTTTATGGAGCGCAGGCAATTTTAGAAGACAGATCATCATCCCTCTAATAGGGAAAAAAAAAGTCTTACAAGAAACCCTTGACTGCTGGTGTAATCATGGCAAGCCGAAAATCTGTATTTCTGTCTTATCTTATCTCCACCAGAGCGAGAAATGAGAGACAAGAGAGCTCTGTCACCCCATTCTAAAGTCTTCATACGACAAAGTCTGGACCTGCTTCACTGACACTGAAGAAATGACTCAGAAATAACTGACAGATATTGAAGTGACATTTTAGATGACCGCTGAAACCCTCGACGTTTCTAATTTACTGGTGGCTGAGCTCTTCTTGGCCTCATAATAGACCGTTTTCCCTCCATTTTGGGAGATTTATATGTTTGCATACAACATTCTTATCAAAGATTGTAAGAATTTTTACAGATCAGGAATACAAAACCTTTTTTAATATTATGTTCTGCAGACTAGAATTTTTTTTAATTAGTTTCGCCCTTATGAAGATTTATGCCGCATAAAAATGTTCAAGTGTGAATGCTAAACCAACATCTTGAGCACATGGGGTCTAAGTGAGTTCATCTTCTTCTTCTCTGTCAGTCAAAGATAGACAAGATTTTTTTTTTCCAAGCTGCGATTAAATGTCAGAGCTCTCCAGCCGTCTCTCGTGTCGTTCCCCGGATGGAAGCTTAATAACATATGGCCGTATATTCTGCAGTTCTTCAAAATAAGTAAGAAGATGAATGTGCTGCAAGTTATATATATTTTTTTTGATTTACACTAAAGGCTGATGTCACAAACAGTCTGTGAAATTGGTTTCAAATTGGTTTCATTTCCTCGCAGTGAGCTGTTGCTTTGATGATTAAACTGTGATTACAGTGGAGAATATTCCAGTTCTTAAGCATCTTTGTTGGACGCCTGATTTTGAATGTGTTTGCTCTCAGCTGGACAGGACAGAAGTAATCAAGAGCAACTTACACCCGCTCTTCGCGAAGGTTTTCGGTCTGGATTACTACTTCGAGGAGGTGCAGAAGCTGCGATTCGAGGTCTACGACATCCACGGGACTCACAGCATAGGGACGCGCGACGATGACTTCCTGGGAGGCATGGAGTGCACGCTCGGTCAGGTGGGCAGACGCCTCTGTTTTACGCATTCGGTTTGTTGATGGTCTATAGAAAGATAACATGACTAAGAATGACAGATTCAGTTCTTTCAGGCTCGTATTCCTTATTTGTGATGTTAGACACCTGATAATGTGTTTGGCTGCTTGCAGGTCTAGTGTTTATGATTGATAACAGTTTCTGCTGGTGATGACTCAGACCCTTTTACACTCCTGCTAACTGCGGCGGGCTTAAAGGTGCTTTGCTTGTGTTGCTTGTTGCAGATCGTGGCCCAGAAGAAGATGATAAAACCATTGCTGCTTAAGTATGGGAAATATGCCGGCAAGTCGACCATCACAGTAAGCTTTTTCCTGTATGTTTGTGACCCTTCCTGCGTACTGAATTACTGTATGGCAAAAATGACGTTATTCAGATTTTTATTTTCTCAAGCCGTCACCAGTTTACACTCACACCAAGAGGTGGTCATACTCTGTGTTTCTTTCTTTCTGAAGATTTTTCTCCTTTTTTTTTTAAATGGACCTCCAAACTGTTTTTATGAGGAGTTCCTGAAGATCAATATCTTTCTAAATTATCCTTTCAGTGTTTTTGCACCATGCAGATTCATTCCTATCAATCGCTCCACCACACAGCTCATGGAAGTCAGTAGCGTCCATGAAAAATTACGGACACTTCAAGGTGCAGTAATATTTATGCACCTTGAACTTTTGTGACATTTTATTAGGATTTTATATGATGAATCAACACAAGTAAAAGGAAACACTGTTTTCAATTTTTCTCCCCAAAGAAATTCTGAAAAGTATGTTGTGGATGTGATCAGTTTCCTCGGGTCAGTGCTTTGTAGAATTGTCTTGCACTGCAATTACAACGGAAAGGTGTTTCGAATGTGTTTTTAAATGCTTTCCACATGTAGAGACACATATTTTTAACTATGTTTCTTTCTTTTCAAAAGAGCTGAAAGTGCATCACAAAGGATGGCAAGCATTGACCAGTGACCAGAAATTCTTAAGTCTTGCCACAGATTTTGAACAAGATTTAACTCTAGATTGAACTTACACCAAAGCTTTTTGAAGGCATCTGACACGTTTTCCTCCAGATTTACCCTTTACTTAGCTTCATCCATTGCCACACAGTTTTTTTTTATCTCTTATGGAAACAGGCATCCTCTCACCATGATGCTACACAATAGCAATCTTATACATGTAGCCAGATCTCGACACATGTTCCACATGTACACGTTTCCTTTATGGCTTGAGGAAAACTGGAAGCACTCATCAACTATGGGCTGCTTTCCATTGGTCTGTCTTACAAAATCCTATTCAAATACATTGAAGTTTGTCATTAAAACATTACAGCATTTTATAAAGATTTTTGAGTTATAAATACTTTGAACAAGGTGCTGTTATAAGGAAGAGAGATGCTGCTGGTTGATTAAGCACCGCTTTAATGGCACTTTGCATCACAAGGCCCACTGTTATAATAAATCTAGTGCAAATGAGATGGTGAAAGGTCCATTCACGTCTGATGGGACTGTTATTCCTAAGGCTGGATTGTTTCAAACAATTCAGTTTTTCAGCCATCGGTTTTGGGAATATCATGTGTGGCTTGATATCTCAAATTTTTACATCAGGCTGCTTTGCTGAAGCTGGCATGAGACATTATTAGAGGAAAATCTAAATCTTAACTTAATGAGCTAACACCAGAGCAAGAATTTAATTTAACCTCTTGTAGGTCTTCAGATTAACGCTGAAATATTAAGGAGGGGAATTTCCTGATCCTTTTGGGGAATGGAAGAATAGGAAGAGCAACTTCATAACGTTGATCCTTTTGCGCCCCCAGTGACATGAAGCATTTATTACACAGTGCACCAGGCAATAGGCAGAAGATAATTATATCAGGTATATCTTAGCGAATGGATGTCTCCTCAGACGCAGCAGAGGCAATTTAGATATAAACAGGGAGGATATTTTTGTAGATCATTAGTTGTGCTGTGAGATACAATGTGAGCTCATTAAATGAGAGTCAAAATAGCCATTTCCCCGTTAGAAAAAGCCTGTAACAACTCAGTGGAGGAAGGTGTGAAAAGTAATCATTCATAAGTTAATGAACCTGTGCGAAAAACAATGGAGATAGCCTCATTCAACACGTGAATTAATATCTTTTTATAGGTTAATAGGGAACCAGACGCAGCGGGAACTTTCTCACACAAACCAAAGCAGATAAAATCACCAAGCGGTGGTTATTAGTGATAGTTTTATATGGTAACATTGTCGGCAAAAAATGGTTTTTGGTTAGCAACGTTGTTGCCTTCCTGTTAAAAGCTTTGTGTTGTTTTGTTTATAGTATTCACAGTGGCTATAATGTGTCATCATTATATAAATATATAATAAATAAATTGAATCAAATTGACTTAGCCATAACAACAGCACTGTGAAGACAACCTTCTGAAAACTACGTCACAATTTGACAAAATTCATGGAAAAGTCTCAGTTATGTCTGTTGACATGTTCAACGATGCATCATGTTAAATTAGCTTGTAGAAATTTGTTTTATGTTTCCAGGTTTCCTTAAGCTCATTTGATCTTAAAAGTAGTTTTGCAAAGTTTATGTTTTTGAAATTGTTAGTTTTGTATGAGCAGTGTGTTTTCGGAAGTGCTTCCTCTGTGTTGAATTGATCAACTGTTCTGTTAGTTCTTGTATCATTTGTTTCTTGTGTTTTTTTAATTAATCTCAGTTTGGATTATTATTTTCCGTTTTGTTGCAATGATGCTGATATCATTGCTAACATCACACAATATTGTTACGGTCATAAACTTGCTCAACTGGGAAGCAAAACTAACAATAAACAATAAAATGCCTAAAATTGGACAGAGGTGCAGTGCAGTGGACTCTAGAAACAAATTCAGCAAAAGTTTTTCATTACTTTTGTACAAACGTAAGAAAAAAATAAACAACCAAATAAATTGTTGCAGTTCATTACATTGATATATTCAGCAATGTGAATTTGATTCTATATATTGTGTTTTCTGTTCTTGACTGGCTTTGTTCAACATGTACAACAAGTAACTTTATTTTATTTGGCTTTCTTCACCAACAACATGTCAGCTTAAAAAAAACTGAATTTTACTGCTTTTCTGTTTTTTTTCCTTAATTTCCTGCTATCTGTTTTATGATGCTTCCAGTTTTTGAATGCAATCAGGTATTCAGTCTGTCCAGTTCCTTTTAGCATTTTTAAAGCAGAAATATTTAAATTATAAGGTCAGGGAAAAAATATTTCTGTCCAGATTTTACTGCCAGGTGCCCCAGTACTCTTTGATTAGTGGGAAAGTGATCTGTCAGAACCCACACATGTTATGAGATTTTTTTTTTATTTCACCCCAGAGCCTAAGACTAAAAGTTATAGTAATTGTTTGGCAACTTAGGGAAGTATGAACTGTACCATCGCAAATCAAAATTCACCACATTAGCAGATGAGCATAAATATGTGTCTGTTCTTTAAAGGACTAAATCTAACCAAATGTATAGTTTATAAGTATGTGATCAAGGAGATAAAATACTCAAATAAAACACACACACACACACACATTTGAAAACAACATATGAGGCACACATCAGCTCTGCTGCTTACTTACAAAGAAATGTTTGCATGGAAGCAGCAAAACTTTTTTCTCTTTCTTTTTTTAACTACCTCGGTGTCTCTGCCTTACTCAGAAAATCAAACCCTGAGCCAGGCACAATCCCAGCCTTCATCACGAACAAGCAAAACCTCATTTTAACTACAGAGACTCAGTCCCAGCAAAGACAGAAATTTCAGAATACACAATATTCTACCTCCTGTACCTTCATGTTTTACAAAACTGTTCATCTTCCCTTGTTGCTCATTGCAATGTCTTGTTATGCTTTCTGATAAAAAAAAAACAAAAAAAAACAAGTTTTCCACTATGCAAGTCATCACTGTCAGGTTTTGTCTGGGTTCGGTCATGCTTGCTGCACAGCTCCACTTCCTGAAGCTTGATGTCAGGTTTCTGTCAGTCTCTCACAGCCGAGCAGAGAACAAACTGAGGTTCTGAGCGTGGGAGAAAAGCAGCACAGTGGGAGCAGCAGAGGGTGCTCGCTGATTCTCGAAAACCACAGGCCCAAACTTTTTTCTTTTGAGCAAGTTTAAAGAAAGAAAACAGGAAGCTTTTAGAAGCCAAGTTTCCAACAGCTTTACTCTTCTGCTCTGGACAGTCCACTTTCGACTTCTTCATGATTTATAGATGCAGGTTGAGACTGTTACCTGTGGGAGTGGGGGTCTCGCAGTTTTCCGCTAATGGCTTCCCATTTTGGTAGGACATGCAGTCAAGCTAAGTAAAAGCATTTCAAAATTTCACCTGAATTAACTTGTCAATGTGATGAAAAGTGCAGGAATTAAATAGGGGTTCAAAGGTGTGGAGCTGTGAAAATATGCCTTTAACTTCCATTGAAATTTCTCTAAAACACATTTTTAAAGCATCATGACAGCAAACACAGCCATGGGTAAACTAAACACATCCGCACTATTCAGCAATGTATATAACTGTGTTAAAAAGCAATAACTTATCAGTTATTTTACTGTAATTTTTAAAAATGTAGGATCAAGTCATCACTCCTCTGCCATATTGCTTGACATTTTTTATGTGACGTTCTTATACTATTGATCAATTTTTTTTATTTTTTATTTTCAAAAAGTATTGCAGTTTGTTTAGACGGCAAACCTTAGTCACAGATGTCAGAGGGGAAAGGAGACACCAACTAAACCCTGAAATCTGACTGGCCACTGTGGCTGACCACCCTTAGGGCTGTCAATCACTTTGTTTGTAGAGCACATAGATTAGCATTTCCAAATGGAAACTCCATACTGAAAACCAATTTATACTGAAGGATACAAAATCGTGTTTCTCCCTTTTTTTAATTTCAAATGTTGGCCTGCTGTTTATTGCCGTCTAAGAATGCAGATAAAATTGTAATTTTAGAGTGCCACCCTTCTACTATCTGTGTCCCTGCTTAGCCACTCAAGAAACAAATTATATACACACCAATGCTTAGTCATGCTCCCATATTCCTTTATATAAAGCAGGCTTTCTTCTGTCATTCTTCCTAAAAAAAACCCAAAAAACAACAACATATTTGTCTTTTTCTGAATCTAAGGTTGTAAACATTTGACATGATGGCTGAAGCCAGTGGAGCCTCACATGTACCTCTTGGTTTCTTCTTTTTTTCCAATCTTTCTAAGCACTTCACTTCAATTAGTTAGCAGCAGTTGCATTCCTTAGACAGTTGCAGATGTCTTTCCACTGTATCACCATCGGTTATTTGAGAGCATCTGAACAGCAGCACTTAGCTGCTATGTTCTTTCTTAAATGTTAATAAAGAAGCATCACATAAATATTTTTCCCCTTATAGCTGTAATTTCTGCTTCTTTTTTTTAAATATTGTGGCTGAGATGCTTTTTTTAATAACAAATGAGCTTTTATGCTCTTTCAACTCATATATCTGAATGACAAAGTGATTACTTATTTTCTCCTTTGTCTTTAAAATGTTGGCATTCATCTTTACCGTCCATTAAATGCCGAAAGCGTAAATGTTTTATCTGGGGGGGAAAAAAAAAACTAACAAACAAACTAACAAAAAAAAACAGCACAATATTAAATGAGTCATTAATGGATAAATCTTGAACTATTATTTTTCATTCAGGTACATGCTGAAGAAATTTCTGGCAACAATGGCTATGTGGAGCTCTCCTTCTGTGCTAAGAAGCTGGATGATAAGGTGAGAAGAATCACACTTGTTTAACTAAATATGGGAGAAAGCACTGCAGATCACAAGAGCTCAAATAATATTGCACTAATAATATACTGTTATGATATTGGCCAGTAAGTTCAGTACTATAATAAAGTGATTATGGCAGTATCAATGTCAGTACAACAATCTATAAATCAAAATGCTACCCATCGCATATTGCCAGAAAGGGAAATGTGTTTTTATCTGCTGCCATTTTAAGGCGGGATGTTACTGACCTCAGCTGCTCCGGCCCACACATGTTCAAACTCTGCCCTGGGCACATTTCAATCAAAAAGGCAGCGGGAGCTCACATCTACTTACAATTCTGATGATTTCAAGTCACACTGAGTTCTCCGGAAAAGGGCCCTGGGAGAGCAGCTTCATGGAGTGACCTTGATTCCTAAAGGTGTGGACAGCGAGACGGCAGGTGCATTTTGCTTTGGTGTTGCGGCAAGAAATTTGCAGAAGCTCTGACTGGGAAATTTATTTGAACTCTTACATGCGGGCAGCAGCGATGGGAAAAAATAAAAATAAAAAAATAAAAAGCATATTTGATATGAAGCCCAGCATTTCTTTTCAGGAAAAATGTTAATTTAAATTTTGAAGAGGTCACCTACTACCTTAACTAAACTAATTACTTCTGAAATTTTCAAAATATACCTCTAAGGCACTGAGGTTCACCTTTGCAGTTATTTGGTCTGTCTTGTTCATGCAGTTTCTTGCTGTTTACTCATTGTAATGTGCTGTTTTGTGTTGAGTCAGAATAAAGAGCAGGTATAGCATTTATCTGTGCAAACCAGTCAGCAGCAAACCTGAATGTCAGCAGTGTTTGCTTGTTCTGCTGTTGCCGTTCAAGCAATCTGAGTATTTTTGTTAGATAAGAGAGTTGGAGAACAAGGAAGGAGGTAGGAATCAAAATGGCAGAAGTGACTCATCATCTCTAAAAATGATCCACCTTTTCCAGTTATCTTTTTTTATTTAAACAAAGACTGCTGTGTCACTAAAGATGACCTTGTGAATTACAATAAATGTTGATGTTGCAAATTTTACCGCTTACCAGTGAACAGGTGCATGCTTACTCTTGCCACTTACTCCACTAATAATACAGCAGTAGCGGTGCGTGGGGGGGCAAACGGCAGATGAAACCAGAGGTGATCAAACCCAACATGGATGCTGAAACATTAGAGAAGGCGAGGGCAGCTAAATGTGCCGTAAACTTCCAAATTATTTTTAGGTTCCATATTGTTTTTTTTAATCCATACTTGGCTTGGTTCATTTAAAGGACTGCTTTTTTTACTTTTATGAATGGACATTAATACTGTTTGGCTTGAGATCTAGTCCATGTTTAAAGTTTTGGCCTTCTCTCTGACTGAGTTTGACATCCTTGTAGAAAGTTGGCTCAAAAAGTGAGTTTTCCGTTCATTTTAAATAAATTGTCCTTTTCCCGGCTGATGTTTGTCCTGTTGCCTGCAAAAGTGACTTGAGCCTTATGCTCAGACTTGAGTTACACTGAAGCTGCTAAAATAAAGACTCAGTACAGATTTTTAATAACCAGGAATGACCCCAAGAAAGTCTGTAAACCATAACCAACAGCTCTGGCAGCTGCTGCACTGTTTTGCATATTTTGCTGTGAAGGAAGGCTATTAAAGCTTCATAATAATCTGTTCATGTTAGCAGTGGCTCCATAATAATGACTGCACAGATGTCTCCCCAGCTGAACGCTGAGTTAAATGACTTTGTGTTTTTCATTCAGACATTGTCTGTCATTTCTTCCTGCTCTACTCCTTATTTACATTGCAATTAATAGCGTGCTTACATGCTCTGCTGTGCTAAGAATGAACAAGGGTTAGCAGATAAAAATCTTAAAAAATAAAACACGTTGTTTATTTACTTACATTAGATAAATGTTTTTCTTAATGTGATTTTCACAATTATGTAAAGCAGCAAATGACAGCTGTTTGCATGTTTAACTAAATGTTAAAACTTTAAAACTACTGAAGTTGTAAAGTTGGAATTAAGGAGACGAAGTAAAGGACTTGCTCTCTTGACCTACACCAACATAAGTGGCATACGTAATATAGATTCATGAATTTCATGAGAAATTATTTATTTCAGTCAATGGAGACTTGACTTTGACTTGAAGCAAAAATACTCAACTTGGACTTATGAGCACTTCTGCTAGCGACACATCTTTTCCACATTCCTTGGGGCAAATTCACAAAGCTAACTGTTCAGGTTTGATGTATGCAACCCATAATTTATGGGTCTTAATTGACTGTCTGCATATAAATGAAGTTCAGTCGTTCCGCTGCTTGTGAAGGTTTAAATTAGGGACACTGACCAGACAATGCCACCCTGCACTAATGCAGTCCACTCATATTGCTGAACTATTTCAATATTCTATTGCTGCCTTTTAAAATAAGGAATGTAAAACTTTATTACTGTCACTTTCAACAAACTGTTTCACATTCATTGGTAAATAAGCAGAACTGATGCTGTTGGAGTTTTTCCTGGCAGAGGGTTTTATAGAATCCTGATTCTATAAAAATATGAGGTTTTGAGATGGAGAACGTATGAATCTTAAAGACGAGTGAACTTAAAGGCCAAAGGAACCTGAAACACATCTTCACTCTCAGACTGGTTCGAACATTTTGGTTTGTGAGTTAATGCTGTATCTGACCCCTGACCTAAACATAATCCTGAATCTAATCACTCTGGTAAGCCTGTTCTAATAATGAAGGTAAATAATGATCTCCAGCTCAAACTACAAACGTCTCATTGCATCATCTTTCTAACTAACAGTGACACTTTAGACATTTCTCCACAAACACCTGCATTTAATAGTTAAATCACTAAAACAGTTAACTTTCACCTCTTCTCCAGTTGCATTACTTCATCCTAAAGCATTTTCAAGCAAGTCGGAAGGATATGGGCTGTTGAACAGAGAGTTTAATTATGGATTGTGGTAGAGGCTAATGATTAGCATTAATGCCATGTTGGTCAGAGATTAAATGACATGCATTTCCCATCAGCCCATGGAGCTGTAGCCCACTGGCCACTGGTTGCGATGGCAACGCAGAAGCTCAGCATTTTTATTTTTCACATTTATTTTCCCCACTGCCCCTCAGGAGACCTATCTGGCTAATGTGGCGGGAAATGCGTCCTTAACTGTCTCCTGGCGTGTACATCCATGTGCCACAGCCACACAAACATACACACTAGCAGACGTGCACAACTGTAATTATTTGTTTTCCTCCCTGAAGAATCAATTGACCTAAATAATCTGCATAGTTGCCGCTCTCAGACACCTTGCAGACGAGATAATAAGAGGCCACCGCAAGTACTGCTAAAGCATGCCAAATGTGTCATGCGTTTATATTTGAGCAGGTTTATTTGGGTTTATTTACCTATGATGTAAGCCACAGCTGAGCTAATTTGATTACCTGGAACATGATGAAAGATTAAAAAAAAAAAAAAAAAATCTAAACAAGTGAATCTTGAATATTAAGCCGTTAAGTGGATTACAGGGCTGCTCAGATTTAGTTAGAAAAAGAGCAGAAGCTAAATATAAAATCAAACTAAAATTTAGCCTCAGTTAAAAATAAGAAGTTCTCAGATCTCAACATGGTGTACGCTGTGTGCAATAAACTTTATATGTGTGTCTTCGCCTTCATTCAGTTCATCTGTAAATTTGTCTTTCATTTCAGGCAAACTTTCCAACAACCTCTGAATAAAGTATTCAGAGCAGGAAATTAATCTGTCAACTACCATTTCTGTGTCTTGCAACTTTAAGAAAAATTATCCACATCCACGCCAAAATTGAACGGGTTCGTCATTTTGCTGCTGCTTCACTCCTCCACCTAGTTTTATGATTTATGCTGCAGGTTTTGTGTCAAGACGCCTGAAATCAGAAGGAGTGAACGTTTTAGCAGGGGAAGAGAAATAACCATTAAGTTTCAACGCTGCCGTCTGTCAAACTATCTCATTAACTGTGTGAAATATGCTGTAGATCAGAGTTTGGACGTGGTCATTTGTTCTTATGCCAAACAGAACTTTGCCTCCGATTTAAAAGGCAAAAGCTGGGAAACAAATTACTGAAGGTGTTTTAGAAATTGATTTCTGAGAAATTTCACATCAAGTCTCACATAAACCACTGGACTACCAGTTTTCTTGTGTCTTCTGTCGCAGGATCTCTTCAGCAAGTCAGACCCATTTCTGGAAATATTTCGAATGAACGACGATGGGACAGAACAGCTTGTCCACAGAACTGAGGTAGTCAGTGCGTTTTGGATTAATCTCACTTTGGAGTTTACCCTACAGCTGTGATAAGTACTGTCCTTTGTTTAATTAAGAATCGCAAAGAGAAGCAAGTGAAATGTTTTACTGTGAAACGGTACAGTCCTTTAAAAAGCTGGTGTGTCTTCTGTTGTTGATTGTATCTTACATATAAAGCAGATCATTCATTGATCACTATGTGCCAGGTAAACTGTTATTCACTACAAGGTGCTTTGTATTGAATCAAGTCACATCTGCTGACTTCAAATGTGTTTTGATCCACTATGCAACAGATGATTTGAAGTACCTTTGATGACACAGAATGGAAGTGGACAGGGATTAAATGTCAAAAATAATGCCAGAAATTACAGCAGGTATCTGTTTTTTGTTGATGTGGCAATAAATAACTACTATTAAGATCAGAAACGCAAAGCTAATTTTCACATTTTATGTTTGTTGGATAGAATTTCCAGTTGTACCAAAGCGGTTGGGCTACATCACAGAGGGAAACGTGTAAAGCTGTTTTGTCATTACGGTTCTGACGAGCTGTTGTCATCATCCTAACAGGTGATAAAAAACAACCTGAATCCAGTGTGGGAGCCCTTTAAAGTGTCACTCATATCTCTGTGCAGCTGCGACGAAGAGCGGAAACTCAAGGTAATCCTCAGTGAGGGAACTCTAAATGTCCACCACTGCAGAGCTGAAAGTCTGTTTTTGATTTATGTTTGACGGACACATTTGTTTTTTACGCCGCCTGGCCAAATAAACGAGAACGACCAAAACAAAACAAAAAAAGCGCAGCTTAATAAGACGCAATGTATTTGGTACGTTTATGCAATATCACAAATTCGTTTTAATGAAAAAATAAACTGCTGTCTGAAACCATGGTCAATCTGTGTATTAATGCTCTCTGAAGAGCTCATTTATTGGGAACATAATGTGACTGAACCTGCAAGTGAAACAGCCCCACATTAAAGCACTGCCCACACAGCTTGGAGCAGTAAACACCCAGCATAATGGCTGCATCACTCAGCCCGCTGCTCTTGTTGGGACTCGTAAAGCGCATGGCGTTTTTACAGTTTTTTGTGTCATTTCTGACATGATCACTGTAGATTCTCTTACAACCATTTTTTTTTAAATCTAAAGATCACAATTCAGTACTATTGTTTATATGCACTGGACAGCTTGTAACCTTTTTCTTTTTTTATAGTTGTCTTCTTTGTTGTTGTTGTTTGTTTAATTAAAGTCAGACTTTCACTGGCCAGTACTGATTTCTAGTTTTCCTTCAGGCCTCCATCTACTGATCCGAATTTTGTCTGACTCAAATGTTCTTTCAACAAAAACACACGTGAACTCAAAACGCTTTTATCTTTAAAGTTAAAATAAAATGTTGCCTGAATCCAGTGTGAGATTCCGAAACATTATGCCCAATCAAGTCGTCGAAACATATGTCCGAGCACATAAGAAAGTGCTGTTATTTAGGAATATACAGTCAAATAAGGACGCGGCAGGTTTTTAACGCATCGCTAAGCAAAATCAATTTAAAAATTTTAAATTAAAATGTTTTCCACATAGCTCTATGTGCTAGATGTGTGCTGTTTAACGAATGCAAAGCTATTCACTGCCTCAGTTCTGGCTTTCTTTCTTTGGTCAGGCGATGCGCTGTGTAATTACTGTATTTTTCAGAGCCAAGCTGAGGGAGTAAGCAGTGTTTTTTGTGTGTGTCATAGTGCCTAGTGTGGGATTACGACTCCAGAGGAAAGCATGATTTCATCGGCGAGTTCTATGCCACATTCAGGGAAATGCAGAAAATTTCCAGTGGAAATAAGGTCAGTGAATTTAGAGGCAGAACGAAGCAGAGGGAAGTAGAAGAGAGGAGAGTCGGCTGTGTAACATTTCCAACAAGCCTCTCACTTCACGCTGCTGAAATCTATCTGACATGAACCAAATGTTATGGTGCCTTTATGTCATTAGAGTGCATCACTCTGTTTGTTTTTATTTTTTAATATATATATTTTTTGTCTTTCACTTGGTTTGTTGAAGGTTTCGTGGGATTGCGTGAATCCTAAGTACAAACAGAAGAAGAGAAACTATAAAAATTCAGGAGTTGTCATTCTCAGTGACTTGAAGGTAGGCATCAGCTGCAGAAACATATCATATCAACACAGTTCAGAAGAAGCGAGGATGTTTCAGTCTCGGTCTCAGACTGTTGCCGTCTAACTGTAATCTGCACCATAAAACATGTTTTATAAACAAAAAAGTAATTTAAAAGCAGATTTCTTCATACATTTGGATTCACTGTTTTTACAAGCAGTGTTATCTGCTTTCCCACATTACAGTCAGTCCAATTCTAAGTGTAATTCTGCTTTATTGAAGCGTACATCCTGTTAGCGTAGGTGATCATTCTGTTGCAGATCATAAACCTTTAATGAAATCTGTCCTGAGGATTGACATGATGGAAATGTTCATTTGTGTTTTTGTTTTCCTTTCAGCTTCACAGAGTCTACTCCTTCTTGGATTACATCATGGGAGGATGCCAGATTCATTTCACAGTGAGCTGTGCAATCTGTATTTACAAGATGCAATTTTCGCATTTCGAGTGGCATAATTCTGCAAAGTTATCTAGATTTAACAATATCCACACATTTTCTGCATTAGGAAAACACAGCATGCTTTGTTCTGACTCCTAACAGAATTTTCTTTATTTATGTGTAGTGCTACTTTTGTTGTTAGCAGCCTCAAGGCGATGCAGAAACTTTTTTCAGTTTCGTGACCTTTGCCCTCTGTAAAGCTTCTTCTCCTGTTGTTGCTGGATGTGGTGAAAGCAGCTATTTGCATGCACAATGTATGGGAGCTGTAGCTTTTCTTCAGCCTATGTAGGAGTAAAATATTGAAGTATTTACCTTCGATCATAATTTGTTCCAATAAATTCAAGATTATTCTGGCTTTCCTTACTGCTAAAATATTTTCTCGCAAACAACATAAAGGTCTGCCAAGTGTACCGATAATAGGTTCTGTCAAACAACGCCTATATCAATGTTTGTAAATCAATTCGTGTAGCTGTCTAATTTTTATCAATGATTAATTTGTGAGCTTTCCATTGAGCAATCTGCCTGCAAAAAAGCACAAGTAGACTCCTGTAAATTTTTCAGTTTATTCATAATCATAATTAATTACAGTTCAATTAAAGATAAATCAATACAATCACAATCAAACAATTTTCTAGTGTTAAACAGAGCGAAACAAATACACATACAAAAAGATAAACGCTAACAAGCAACAATGAATGGTTTTATGAGTGGGGGTGAATGGTCATTAATCTAATTACTGGATTCTATGAATTACCAGAATCTAATGAGATTATCTTGAAAAAGTAGATGGAACCAAAGTGTGGAACCAACATTAATCTGTCTGTTATGCACCAGAACCTCCAGAACCCAAAAAAAAAGCCTCATTTTGGTTCAACACAGCTGTTCTACCTTAGTTCTCTTGTGTTTTCTGGTTTATGAAGTTAACAGGTGGCTCAGGTAACGCCTGTGTTTTCAGGTCATGAGGTTCCAATTAACCAATCAAAGGAGTACTCAGAGGAACACAAGCCGTACACTACATCAAAAGGCCAAATAAAATAATTAATTCCACATTTTTCCCCATATATCAACAATCTGTCAGTGGATTTAATATAACTGCCTCGTGAGATTTTTTGACTTTTCAAATTTCCAAAATCAGTTTATTCATATAAGAAGTATTTTGACATTGACCGGAATTAACAGTGAAATTGGTAGAATAACTTAGAATGCTTCTCATATTTGGGAAGTCCAAATATGTGTGAATATGATATTTTGACTAGACCTGTGGTTTTATGTGGGCATTTTAGAGGAACGCCTTATTCTGTCACATTTGTGACACACCTACTTTGTCATTTCCTCCCGTCAGGTCGCAATTGACTTCACGGCGTCCAATGGAGACCCCAGGAACAGCTGCTCATTGCACTACATTAACCCGTACCAACCCAATGAGTACTTAAAGGCCCTGATAGCCGTGGGCGAGATCTGTCAAGACTATGACAGGTTTGTCAATCTTCAACTTCTTGCAAAAGGCTCTCTGGAACAAGTTTTTGAATTGAAAGCTATTTTAGTGGGACTCACAGTAAAATGTGCAACTACTTGTAAACCTCAGTAAAACGGACAGTAATGAAAATTGTCAACTTCCCCCACTCACTAGTTTGTGATTCAGCTTCCCCAGCTAAGTGTTACTCAGCAGCTCATTTATTTCATTTTTTGGATGTGCTGACATACTTTCAGTAGTTCTCAGAAATATTTGAATTGCCATCCTCAGCAGCTCAAATATGTCACAGAGTTAAGCTTCCTGTTAGGTAATGTGGAAGACTATAGAAAATAATCTTTGGCCTTCATTGCACAAGATATGCATAATATTATTTTTGACTGCAATTGAGGTCAACAAAAACTTTGACTTGGTTTTCGAGGTGATGTTCTTTGTGGTATTTCATCCTTTTTATCCTCTTCTAAAATTTCCATTAATTTATCAACTTTCCATCTGTCCAGAGAAAGAAAAAAGACATTTTTTACTTATCAGCTCCCAGAGCGTAATTTGTGCATATTTCTCCATTATTACATTTTATTTTCACAAAACAAGGTAAAGTAAAGGTTAAGATATTTTTTCTGAAGGTGCAAATGAATATACATGTGGTTACAGTTTTTTTTTTTATGTCTGCAACCAGAAAATCAACGGGCGGATACGCAGCTGCTGTTATTTTCCTTTTACAGTGCGGCCAAATAGTGTTCTGATATGACTTCTGTTATTTGTTACATACCGACTAAGTACATAATTTTACATGATGTGTTATGGTGCAAGCCACAAATCAGATGCAGATTAAAAACCGGTTGGTGTTTGTGAGACTGACAGATTGTTTGAGCTTTGACAAGAGGTGGAAAGGGAAATTAGTGAAAAAACATATCTGAAAAGCAAACACCTTTGTCCCTTAGTGGGGTCAGGAGGGTTGCTGGTGCCCATCTCCAGCTAACATTCCGGGCAAGAGGCGGGGTTCACCCTGGACAGGTCGCCAGTCTGTCACAGGGCAACACAGAGACTCACAGGACAAACAATCATGCACACACACACACACTCACTCCTAGGGGCAATTTGAAGAGGCCAATTAACCTGACAGACATGTTTTTGGACTGTGGGAAGAAACCAGAGTACCTGGAGAAAACCCACACATGCACAGGGAGAACATGCAAACTCCATGCAGAAAGACCGGGGCCGGAAATCAAACCCAGAACCTTCTTGCTGCAAGGCAACAGCTCTACCAACTGCGCCACTGTGCGGCCCACTAACAGTTTTGTTAAACATACCAATTGAAAAACCTTGGATTAAAATGAATAATCAAGGAATTTAATGTGGTAGAAGCAAACAAACGTGTTGAACTTTACAACAAGTAACAACTTCCAGGGGCTCTGTTTGATGGTAAAGTATTCTTTTTTGTTTGTTTTATTTATGTCCATTATTCTTCTTGTTTTAGAAAGATTTAGATGATGTGCGAGCTGACAGCTTGACTGTGCGCACGCCTTCTCTCACAGTCGTAGCTTTCAGCAGCAGTTGCAGCGACTGGTTCTCCTTCTTAGTCTGCATAGGCTCATTACATCGTTCTCCAGATAAGATAGGGGCTGACACCAGCGTAGCAGGCACTCCAGATAGAAGTGGGAGGCAAGGGAACATCAGCAGGGTGTCAAATCTGATGTAAAAACCGTAGAGGTGCAGCATGAAGCCAGATCTGTCTGCATGTGTGTGTTCAAAATGAGGTGAGACAGCTGATTGGTTAATATTTGCTTTTCATTAAACAACGTTTGGAAAAATGACTACTTACAGGCCTGCTGGTAGTTAATTAACAACAATTACACCTAGAATGATCTGATTTGGTGAGCGGTCCAATCCAGATGAGGCTTAATTCTCAGATTACTGATTTATGCAGCTCCTCCTATTGAATACCAGGGGAGCATTGTCTCGCTAATTATAGCATCCGAGAGACAGAGAACCTGCCTGGTAACGTGCAGCCGATCCTGCTAGCGTTATCCTTCAGATGTTCACACGAACTCGACATGCATGGAAACATGCCTGTGGGCTAATAGGGACTGCAAGTGTAGGAGGCCCTTCCCTTTAAAGTTGGAATTGTTACCGTGGTGTAAAGAGTAGGCGTGGAAACCTTTTAGCCTTTAGTGAACATAGGTGATGTGGGATTTTCGAGTCCTTGCAGAGGAGTGCATGATGGAGCTGGAGTGACTAGTTTTTTGTCTGTGTGGGTAGAGACTCGGTTACCTCTCTGAGAGGGTTGTTACACTAGCTCCATCTCCGTGTGGTTCCTCTCTGGTGCCGACAAAATGAGACGAGAAGGATCACTATGTACTTGACAGTAAAACTTACAATGAACATGACTTGGGAATAGTCTTCATTGTTGCCTTGTGCTGAGGATGTAGCATCCCCCTGCAAACCCCAGTACATCCCTCATTCCCATATAACGGAGCACTAAGAGGAAGCAATGAAGGCTTTTTGCATCCATCCGTCCATTCATCCTTCCATCCATTCATCCATCTGTGACTTGTTGACTAACACTGCTGCCATATCCCTCCTGTCTAAACTGTTTACTTACATCAATAAGTGGGCTCTGAGTAAAGAGCAGAGCCCACTCATCTCCCCAGAATATAAGCGTCTTTCTTTTCTCTGAGCTCATTTTGTTTTGGCCCCAGTGATTCTGTCAGCGCACTTATTTCAATAGTGCAAATAGTAGGACAAATCTAGAAACTGGGTGAATGATAGCGATTTGAATTTATGAAATTTTGTGTCCACAATAACGTTTTTCACCTTTTCTAGCCATCCGTCTGACCAGTTATTTCTGTTAAGGTTGCAAGTATACAAATTGGCCTTTACAGGCAAAACACATTTTTTACTAATTTAAAATACAAATTTGTTATGAGCTTGTACTTTACATCTTCTGACTTTGCTAATGTGGTATTTGCTTAGCAGTCATGCACATTTGTTTGTTGTTGTTGTTGTTGTTGTTGTTGTTGTTGTTTTTGGTTTTAGAAAAGATACAACTCAGTTTGGGTCTTTTTAGTTTTATGAAATCCTGATATTACAAACAGTACTTCTCAAGTAATTTAGTAATTTTGTCCATTTAAGTCAAATACTCAAGTTAATGAGTCATCTAGATTTGCTTTACTAGCAACATCAAACATACATTATGGGTCAGAGAAATCCTATGCACGAAAAATTTCCCTTTCACTTCCCATTATTTAATAAAAAAAGCTACAGTTCCACTTGAAGACAGTTGATCCAAAACCAAAAGCATTTTTTTTTCATTCAGTCTGTTTGAAATGTCAATAACAGTGAGAGTTCAGCCTCTCTTTAGAGGAACTGTTTTATTTGGATGAAAATGGATGAAATTTCATTTAAAAATTTGTAAATGGATAGACGTCTGTGGGTGTTTCTGGGAAGCAATGTTAGAGAAATGCATTTATGTCTCGATACAATACACTGCATTAGCCAGAGCCAGTGGAAAGGTTGAATGAAAGAGAAGAACCTTTTTACTCATCTAGATGTTTCTTTCAGAGAAAAACGGCGACAAACACAAGGTCAAAGCACATCATATTACAAGCAGTGATAGAAAAAAAAGAGATCCAATTATCCAGAAACCACAGAGATGTGCTCTTACATCTTGCAGCCATTGTAAATAATGTATAATCAAAACTGCCAGAAAAAAAATTGCAGCAATAAAAGTAAATCTGGTCTCTTTAGTTTTGTTGCTAATACAACACAAAAAACTACCAGCAGAAAAAGTAAATACAATGGTTTGAAACTAAAAAAAATGATGAGTTTGAAGTTAATTTTCTTGAACGTTATCAGACTGCTCACTCTGCAAGCCATCTCTCTGCCAGTGTTTATGCAAGCCAGCATCCATCGCAGCTAATCAAATGCTTGTGATATCTGAAAAGTTGCCTCAAAGCAATATTAGCTACTCCACCAGCAATCACAACCAAGAAGAAAAACAAACAAAAAAACAAACTAATCACCTGCTTACACGGTAAATTTTATTCAGGTACTTCATCCGCTCTAACTAAGTTAAAAATATCTACTCCAGTGTTTGTGCCCCAAACTATGATTCTTCAGAGTGTGTGATGGTATTTATCATTCTCTCTGAACTGGAGAATGTGGAGAGTTATGTTGTCAAAAGGGGCATGAAATGAAGTCAATGCCTAGATAAAAGAGGCGGCCATTAGAAAAGCTGTCTGTGGGCAAACTGTCACAGACGCGATGGAAAACAAGATGCGACAGCTCTGTTCTTTATCTGAAAGTGTCAGATTTTGCTTTATTTCAGTAATTTCAAGGATTTTAACATAGTTTTCTGGGTTTGTTGTAAATTAAAATCATCCAGCATCTATCCATTGCTGCTTATGTCTGTGCAGAAATGCATGGGATCTGGGAATTGATCCTGATGGTCATTAGGTGAGAGGTGGGGTATCACCATGGACAAACTCCAAATCCAGTCCTTGAGAGCTACTATCCTACAACTTCTAGATGCATCCATGCTCCAACACATCTGAATCAAATGAATGTTACCAGGCACTGCAGAGCTGAATGGCATGCTGATGAAGAGAATTCATTGATTCAGACGTGTTGGAGCAGGAATGCAAAAGTTGCAGGATAGTAGTTCTCGAGGACGGTAGTTGGCCACCTCTGCTCTAGAGAGACAAACATTCACAAACACTCATTTCTAAAGATTTCATACAGTTGAGCTAATAGGCATTTCTTGGGGATGAGGGAGAGGAAAACAAAACTTGGATGGAATGGCAATAACAGGTAAGTCTACTTGTCGCTCAGTCACCCATGCTGCCCACCTTTTCCCAGTCCTTCCCTCCCATCTAGAGTTGCAGTCAAAACCACCTAATCTGACACCTAGACAAGACCAGGAGACTAAGTTCAAGACCAAACCAATGACAGACCATTTGCAAAGACATTGCCATAATCATACTAATACACTTGCTGCTGCACATAGCAAGCTAAACCATATCATAAATCCAGATCATCTAGACACACAGCCATGCCTGACTTTTGGTTTTTCTGTCCTTCTGTCCTGTGTTGTACAGACATCTGAATATTGTGTTTATGCTCTTTGCATTCCTCTAATCCTTTCATCCTCAGCATGTAGGGGCACACCTGGATGTGCTGACATTTTCAAAGTAAAAACTTTTAAATCATTTAAAAGTTTCAACTGAAACTTCACACTAAGTTTCAGTTGCAAAGTACTTCTCTCATCTAATCATCTTTACCTCAGTCATACACACCTTCTTTCCCTGACCATTAAGGCAGCACCTTATTAAGTAAACTGGTTTTCTTCATTGTTGCATTTTGCAATGATGTCATTTGCAATGAACCCACCTTTTCCTCAATTTTCTCTGTCATTAAAACACTTCCATAACTTTCTGCGACCTTTTGCATTTGGAGTGCTACCAAGTATAACGGGTTTGTGAAGCTCCATCCAGCAGGCTGAATATATTATTAGCTTACAAGACATGAATAGCCAATAGATGCAATGTTAACATTGCATGCACTAATTTTGCAGTTTCCAGTACTTTATGTAGCCCTACAGAACAACTTCCTCACCCCTCCTTACCACTCATACTCCTCTCTGAGTCAACTGTTTCTGAATTTCAGTTTATATGAGGGTTTTTGAAGAAAATGCAGCTCTGCTTTGTTAAGTTCAATCCGTCCATCTTACGTCCTAATTTGACTGGATCACAAATAAATTCAGTTCTTTTTCCTCTTTTGTTCCTGAATGAAGGATTTTTTTTGTCACACAAATATAAAGGACGACAAAAGCTTGTGATATGGATAGAGAGAAACCTGCACACTCGACCTTCGCTGCATTTTACATGCTACCTGGATCTTCATCAGGTCAAACATCTGAACAGCAATAAGACATGCCTACAAAAAAGTTTCATTGAGATAATTTCATAGTTCTCCTTTGTTCCTACCAGTATCCATTTCACACATCATTAATTTTTTTTTTTTGCGAAGTTGACTTCACATTTGGAGGCTCTAAATTGACTAAGTCGTGTGTTTTCTGACAGGGTTATTTAATTAACAAAGGTGCTCTATAATGAGAGTTTTAGTGTTTGAGACTAAGAAAATGCGATACGAAGAGCAAATTTTGACAGCATGGCTGAAAAGAAACCCAGTACTGACTTATCGTATTCACTGGGTTTGAAGCTGTAAAATTCAATATTCGGGAAATGAAAGAAAAGGTTTTCAAAACATGATTTGCTTTTTCATTACATCTTTAAAGTCTTACATGCAAAGAAAACCAATAAAATCAAGATCTAGAACAGATGATAAGCTCTCTGGTGTAAACTCGAGGACATCTCATCATTCAGTTTGGTCATTCAATGCATTCATGCTCCATAGATAACTCACACTTTTAAACGGGGAATATCAAAAGCAAAATAACACATACAGATTTTAGATTTAAAAAAATTGCTGCTGTTATTTGTTGTTTTGTCTTCAGAATATGATTTTATATTTGTTTCATGGTAACACTAATATTTTTAGTCTTTGGGCTGAAAAGCTACTTTAGAAATGACATGTTATGTGCAAGTACAATTAAAATTGTACAACACATTTCATTTTTACTACACACTAAAAGGGTGAAGTAAAAACATCATTTTAGGATGATGCTGTGCTCTAATTTTATCCTGACTCATGAACACTCATCAAAACAATGGAATAGACGAGGAATCAAAATTGTAAAACAGGTGTGCAGAAGAAAGCTAGAAAATTATTTTAAAAACATATAAAACAATTTGCTTTAATTGTTTAGAAGGGAATTTTTTTTATGTGCTAAATTCTATAATTTAAATGGTGTCATAATAACAAGGATGAGTAATATTTGGATGGTGCTGTGTGTTATTAAACTGTCATGTGGGTGACTTTTGAGAGAGTTTAAATACACCCTGTCAACAGATGGGAGAGAACTGTGTCAATAGTTGCTTTGTTATTCTCCCTCTACGTGCAGTATATGTGGAAGTGGTTATTTTATTCTGGTACTTTATCAGAAAGCAGTAAACAGACAATGGACATATTTTAATCTTCAAATTTAAGCCACACAATTTAGTAGACTGGAAATATATTTGCTATCTTGCAACGAGGGAGTCAGCCCAGACACTGAATTTGTATTGTTATTTATTCAAAATTGTGTTGCCTGGCCTTTGACTGGGGTGCTCCCTCCAGCACAGCAGTCTCTCGCATTTATATCAACTCATGCAAACGGTACAATGGAAATATGAAGAGATGAAAGAGCGAGAGAAGCTCTTTGAACAGGTGCAAACGCTGGCTGCCGGGACCGGGGGACTGATTCCAAGCTGTTATTCAGGCTTTTATCGTGTTATGAAATGCAAACAAGCGTGGGGTGTGTCCTTGGAAATGTGAACAGATGGGCACAATATTTTTTCACTGATTTTTGTCAAAACTGCAAAGTAATTCTAATTAATGAAAGATTTTTCCTTTTTGTGTTTAGTGACAAGCGGTTTTCAGCTTTGGGTTTTGGTGCCAGAATTCCTCCAAATTACGAGGTGAGTAAGTCTGGTCGTAAATTAGTTGGGTTTTTTTTTAACCATCTATTGTAGCCCTACCTCCCTCAACATGAATGGTGCATAAAGTATGACTGTTTGGTACTCACTTTGAGATGTTGGTAATTTCCTTCACCCTGAGACTGAATGTTCACCAAGGTGATTTCCATGACCTACTTTGCGAAACACCTTGTCATTCCGTCAAACGTTCACATTTAAAACTAATTATCAAGTGTGGTTTTATTCATGAGACCCTTGTCTTAAAATATCAAGCCGTCCTGAGAAAATATCCTGTTCGTCAAGAACTGAAGTCGGAGCTTGTTGACGCAAAATTTACATGAGAATTCACAACTGTGAGAGCGTATGTGTAAGAAAATTGCCCTTTAAGAACTGAAAGCTGTTTGCTACTCCAGTTAGTACCCTGAGGGAGAAAGCTACACTGTGAGAAAAAACTGTGCATGAGTGCACACACACACACGCACGCACGCACGCACACACACACACACACACACACACACACACACACACACACACACACACATTCACTTACAGATGAAACACTCCTCAGATAACATATCAAACAAGACTGGCCTATGTTTAATCTAATATTGCAATCTGGTGTGTTGCACTAATAATTATCATTTCAATCGTGCAGAATTTGCGGGAGAGCAAATGCAAACCGGGTTTCTGAATTTACCATGACAGTCCTCGCCTTTTCGGCGTCATATTTGTCAGACCGTGTGCTGCTGACACATTGAGGTTGCTGTTGCCGTTGAATGTTAATTAAGTCATTATACTAATCATGAAATGCTCTCTGAACTTAGAAGCTAGGAGCTCTCCTGCATTAGGTGTTCAAGTTTGATGGATATGGGCTCAAGTGGCTCTGACGTTCGTAATTATGGTTCACGTGTGCCGCAGCCACATGTGCTGGAAGACAGCTCCGAGGGGAGAATCTGTTCCACAACATTAGGACCAGCAGATTATGTTTTTTATGGATATATCAGTGGCAGAAGAGGAGTTGCGTTCCTTTTTTCAAACCTGTAAACCAGAGTTTATCTCTCACTGATGGAGAAACCTTTCTAATGGGCCTCACTGATTGTAGTCTTAAAACATCACCAACAGCAATACCAATGTTCTGACTGTGATGCAGACACTTTTATGTATTTCCGTGCTCCTCTAAAAAGTGCTACAGTTGACAGTGTTTTTGTCAGAATCTTCTACTATGAAAAAGTGACCTTTGCAGCCTTTGTGTAAAGTTACTGTCAAGTAAGGCTGTTTATTTAATTTTTTTCCCTCAAAGAACCGAACAAAACCCAAACCAAAAACTATGAACGCCGTTTAAAAAAAAAATAACGTAGATTGTCTGGTGCATTTCACTGCTTTATGTGTCACACTGATTACCAGTAGGTAGTACTGAATGCACATTAGTGATTTTAACATTTTTATGACTGCTGTTAGATCCATCTGCTGATTGCAAACTGTTGTGTATGTACTTATGTAAATCATTCGGTGTCTATGGCAACACAAACACGGCAGGTGTTTTTATGTGCCCTGGTTGAAGTAGGAATACAAGCAGTTAAAAATGTGCTGTGATGTGACTGTACTTTTCTTTGAATGTTTTTTTTTTTTTTTGTGTATGGTGTATTTAAGGGACCAGAAAAAAAAACAGACTACACAAAAAGTTTTTTTTTTTTTTTTTTTGCGTATGGTGTATTTAAGGGACCAGAAAAAAAAACAGACTACACAAAAAGAGAGAGTTTTGTGTAGTCTTAATCATCTTTATTTGATTAATTAAGAGGACAATATATCCATATGAACCAAGGACAAAAGGTGCTTGCACTGCTAGTCGGTGTGTTTCCTGCTTTCATCTAATAAGGTCAGATGCAAAATATGCTGTTAAGACAGATTAAAACTAAATCTGCTTCCTTCACATAAGCCAAGTTGTCATTCATGTTAAATTTCTTCACAGTTATTTATTTTCTAAAGTCCTTTTTAAAAGCCTTTAAATAGGAGCCAGCTGGACAGGAACCAATTGTCAGTGGTCTGGCAGACAGTCAGGGCTTCCAGAAAAGACTGTTTCTAGTCAGTGGAAAGCAACACAGTGGGGGGTTGCCAGTTAAAACACTAAGTGATGAACAGAATCCAAATGAAGCTTGGATGACAAGAATAGACCAAATAATTGAAAAAAGAAATGCTAAGATTCCTTTGCTGCAATCAAATCCAATAAACCAAGCTCAAATCTGACAAAGTGGTAGAACAGTTTACACATCCTAAACCTTTTAAGACACCAATCGCAAACATGTTTCACATCCTTTGTGTTTCTCTTAACTAATACTAATGAACACTCATGCCAAATCAATAATACTGAAATAAGAGAAGAGACTTTTTCCTGTGCTCTGACTTGTATGGATGAAATTTGTTCTTTCAATTTGTTATCAATTAAATTAATATAAGTTGAAAGATATTTGAACAAAGCCCATGCAGTAAAAGACTGACCTTTACTTTTTTTTTCCCAGCAAGCCATTCCTATATAAATGAATGATGATGTTATTGCAATAAGAAAGCTTTTAAAATAGGAAATACAGTTTACTTGCTTAATTTTTGCACAGTTTTATCATTGTTCATTTCCTTTCTCTGTTTGCAGGTATCCCATGATTTTGCCATAAATTTCAACCCAGAGGATGATGAATGTGAAGGTAAGGAGTTCTCCACATGCCGATCCCAGAGAACAGGATGCTTTTTACTCCTCTTTCCAGATTTGTATGATTTAGCAAACATTTTATAATCAAAAATCATTAGGCTCAGCAATATTCATGTTCATTGAACTTTTCCATGTTTTGTCACATTGCAGTCCTAAACCTTCAAGTATTTCACTGGGATTTTATGTGACATCTTGATGTAAATTAGCAAATAATTCTGAAAACAATACATGGGTTTTACATATTTTTAAAAGTAGCAATCTGAGGAGAGTGGTATACAGTCATATTTCACTTTTACTATGATAATCCTGGATAAGACCCAGTGCAACAAATAGCCCTTAAAAACATTTAATTGGTATGGAGAATACCCCTGTTTGTATTTTAATCTCAGTTCTTCTGTGACGACCTCATTTTCCACAGAACAGCTGCATCTAATTTCACTGAGTTTGATCTTTTTTATTATTATTATGCTAAACAAATTTATTAGGCTTCAAATCAATGAAGCTGGTAAATACATGCCCCAAAATATTTACTGTTGCATTCCATTGAAAGGGACTTCTGCAAAGCATTCACCTTCTCCCCAACCACCACTACTTATCTTGGTCTAACACATAAAATCCTACCGAATTGCATTAAAGTCAATCATAAAAACATGGAAAAATCAGACAAAATTCTAGGTATTTAAATACTGTCAAAGGGCACTGAAATTATGTGAACTGAACAGCATATGCTGTATAAGAGTAAGTTAATATGTTAAAGGTTTCTTTTCTTTTGGTTCCTCCTCTGTTTGATTAGGGATCCAGGGAGTCGTCGAGGCATACCAGAACTGCCTTCCTAAGATCCAATTATATGGGCCAACCAATGTTGCTCCAATCATCAACAGGATAGCCAAGGTGGCAGCAGGCGATGGCAACATTAAAGATGCTTCAGTGAGTAGCTCTGTGATATACACGGATTTAGCAGGTTTTGCTTTTATTCCTCTCACCGAGATTCAAAGATCAGCAGCTTCTGGTTCCCAGTGTTGTTGTAGCACATCTAGATGGCAAAAAACAAAAGATTTTATGATGAATATGATATTACAATTCAGATTTTTCTGTGTTAGATTAGTAGTTTAGTTGTTTGGGTATTTATTTTTGAGATTCTTTACATCTTCTGTAACTTTTATTCAAACAGATAAACTCATTTGGGATGCTAAAGAGCAAAGTCTTACTCTAGTTTTAATTTGTAATGCTACACAAAAAATATTTGCAGCTTGAAATTGATTTCACACAAACTTGATCCGCGATATGTGCATCAGCAAAGTTTCTTTTTTAAGTAAGGCAGCAAAGTGGATCAAAAGTAAGTCCTAAAATATAAACCAAAAAATGTAAATCCTGACATAAAAAGGTAGGATTAAGTATCACATTATATAGGGCAATGTCTTTAAGGTTAATGTCCAAAGAAAAATACATAACTGTTTGGACTTTAATCTATGTTATTACAGTTAAATCGATTCTTTGCTAAGGCAGCAGAGTCTGATACAACTTTTTAAATATAACCGTGTTGCTGTGATGGGAAAAAATAAATCACAATTTTTCCATTATCTAGATAGCTTACTCATCTGGGGTATATTTTTCTGAAGAACCCAAAGCAGAGAGACAGAAAATTTCAATTTGAACTATTCAGGAAAAGAGCTTATAACCATTTGTTCTGGTTAATATGTTTTTATGTACTGTTTAATAGTGGAGTGCTTTGTAGTTCAGGGCCACGTTTGGCTGTGGCTGTGTCAAGTCCGCATAATCCCTCAAGAAAACTTGAAAGTCCTCCCTCACATGCTGGGAGGTGTCCTTGTTCAAGAACAAATGGTGGTAAGATCAATGGGGCTAATTTTGACATGAAATAATTTTCTCCCAATTTCTTGCAGAGATACCACATCCTGCTCATCCTCACAGATGGCGTGGTCACAGACATGGCAGACACACGTGAAGCCATTGTCCGAGCGTCCTACCAGCCTCTCTCCATCATCATTGTCGGAGTGGGCAATGCAGATTTCACAGATATGCAGATCCTGGACGGAGACGATGGCGTCCTGCGGTCACCGAAGGGCGAGCCTGTCCTCAGGGACATTGTGCAATTCGTCCCTTTCCGAGACTTCAAAACGGTCAGTGGGTCTCTCCATCTGTCGTTTGTTTTCGTCTTTATTTGTTTGCTTTCAAACTGTTCGACATCTGACTGTTGAGCCACAGAGGATTTTGCACATCTGAACTTTTTTTTTTTTTCCGTGTGATGTCATCAAAACTTTGTAACTTAAAAAGAGTAAACAGGAAGCCAAGCTTCACAACAAAACAAACGCAATCTGCTTTGTGGATTACAACTTTTGAGCAAAGGAGTTTTGCCACATGAACTTGATGGTTGTGTGCAGAATCTTAGCTGTTCTTAGAGTTTCAGTGGTCTTGACCAAGGTTGTTTTGGGGGATCTGCTGCAGCCACTTCCTCCGTTTGGGGGCCACAGAGTACCAGTGACTCCACTGAAGCCTTGGCTCTCCAAACCTTCTCCCTTTACACTTTTACCCCTCTATATTTCTCAGTTTTCTCATGTTAATTCTTCTTCTTAATTTTGCTATTCTTTGGGATCACTTTGCCTATCACTGCTGCTCTCTTTTCTGCTTTTTCTGCAACTCCAATATCTGGTTGGTTAGCCATCACCTACTGGATCTAGAAGTCCTGCAAGGTCTTGTGCATTATGTTCGCATTTAATTGTTTGAACAGATAAGTGTGGTGGATTGAGACATCTGGGAATTGAACTCAAGGACCTCCAGATCTCTGAGGGACTATCAGTTCCTTCCTTCACTCTTAGCTGATTCATTTCCACAGTGTGGAAATGACACAGTAGCTGTATGTGTGTGTGTGTGTGTGTGTGTGTGTGTGTGTGTGTGTGTGTGT
>NW_006800000.1:2719992-2736407 GCF_000485575.1 Poecilia formosa
GAATTACAAAAAGATTTTACTCAAACTACTGTGGGAAAACAAAGCTTTGTATGTTTATAAATAATATATTAAAAACAATCTTAAAGGAATATTTTATTTTTTTAATTGGGGTTCTGGTAGAAATTTATTGAATATACTGTATTCTCCACGTCAACAACAAATACTTACCTAAGTATGTGTAAATCCATCTATGATCATGTTTGCTTCCCTCTCTGGAAATGCTTCTTACTATTACTATTACTCACACAATATTGTGATAATGTCGCCTGTCAAAGGCTTGAGAGTCCTGTGTGTATGACTGATATAATGTGACAACAGGAACCTGGAAATTTTGGCCCTGAATTTAAATGACTTGCACTGTTGAGATTATTGTTTATAGGATTGTTTATGGGAGATTATTGTTTATGCATTCTCATGGTAGAGAATGCAAGTGGAAAATTTGTTTGTGAGCCTTTTGCCTTTATATTATGAAGCCTTCTAATTTACATAATGTTGCAGCTTTTCCTTATATTACCTTGTTTTTCTGCTACATTTTGATGTTTTCTTCATCTTTTTAAAATAAGCTGCCATGGAGACACTTTAGCTTTTAAGATTTTTCTCCATTGCTGGTTCTTGGTGCTCATTAGAATATTACACCTGATGAATCCTTTATGTTTACGGCCATGAAGTTATCTCTCCAGGAAGAGTTTATAGAAAATGCTCTAAAGCTAATTTCTTTACTTTGTGTCACCATCTCGTTCAGTTGGATAGCAGAGATAGGAGGACACAAAAAAAGATCATTTAGTTTACAAACTAAATTCATTTAATGTCTAAAATCATTAATAAGTCTAAGGTGTGCTAAAAAAGCAGCATCTTTATAGTAATGAATTGATTGATGCACATGTATGTGGAAAAGGGATGCAGATTCAAGCTGTTTGTGCCATGTTGGAGAAGGAAAGCTGCCCAGACAGACACAGAGAGACCTGAAAGAGCTCGCTGCTGTAACCTGAAACACACCCGACTCTGAGGTGCAGCAGGATTGCTAATGATTGACCCAGGCTGTTGCCAAGGGAAAATATGGGCGAAATGGAGCCTGGATATTGAGCAATTACATGTGACTGTCTAGACATTTTAATCCTGCCAATATACCTTTTCTCCCTCAATATTTACTAAACTACGGAGCTACTGTTCTTGTTCTTTAGATTATCTGTTTGTAAGGCATCCTGCAGTTTTATCTTGTCATACTTCCCGGTCTTAATTAAAGAATGGAGACACAGGCACTAAAAGCTAAAATGAATCTCATCAGTAGGATAGTTAAATTTATATGTCCCCATTTGAGCATCTGCTTTTTAAATTCGCATAGTCCTACTCACAAATCTTCTGCCACCAAAGAAATTGAAGTTACTATATTGTACAGTTAAGCTCAATATTAATCATACTCCTAGCGGATTTATTTACATTTTTGTAAAAAGTTTTTCTTAAACTAAGAAGTATGTTTGTGACAATTTAACACAACTTTATCTATATTATCTCTAAAAAAAACAACAAAATAATGTAAAATGAGTATGAATTTTGAAAAAAAAGTTCTTATTTAGATTTTTTCTTTTTTTGAAAATGCCATGTATAAAATCATTTACAGCCTTCTCAAAAATCAGTGTGATTTTTTTATTTTTTTGGCATGTATACACTGATGTGAACTTTGAATGCTTCCACTGGTATTTTGATCATCTTTGGTAATGAGTGCCAAGCATTTCGCTTTGGAAAGCTTCCTAGTCATTAGCGTCATAATTAGCTCCTCCCTGTGCAGTCTTTATTGGATTCAAGCTGGGCCTCTAACTGGCCCCTCCAAAATGTTAATATTACTTTTTTAACCTGTTGCCAATACTTAAAAATTACTCGACAAATACAAACATGTTTAAATCTACAAGGTATAAATACTTTTAGGCTTAGCTGTAATTGAGAGTATTTTCGTTCTCAGGACATGCATGTAATTACTAAAATGTTTTAGCTGTACCTTTTCACAGTGAACTTTTTTTCTCACACTTACCTAATGCATGAAAAATATGCTTCACAGTTAAACTGCAGAAAGAAAAGCCGTGACTGTGACAGCGTGCATGCTCTAACAGCATCTGACATGCTCTCTCAATTAAAATCCTTTTACTTCACGCATGCATATTACTATCAGCTGCTGTGAAGCCACTCAACCGCTCTCCATATTTCTACCTCCATTGTACTATTTTCTGTCCTGTTGTTGAAACAATTGCTGTTATATACTCTGCCAGTAACTTTTTAGCACTCTCCTACTTGGGAATACTTTTTTTTTTAACTAAAGGTTTTTTTTAAGCCATAATTCCACAAACCCATTATCACAAAATACAACGAAGCTGTCAGCCAAATTTAGAAGAGCACAGCTACAAAACTTGAATATGGATAGTGTCATGTCCTACAAGTATTATCTTCATGCTTACAAAATTAAGTTTTGTAAGTATGAAGCTAACACTGGCCTGTTTTATTTCAAGACAAATGCTTGAAATGTTTATGAGCTTCAACTTGTCATTTTTCTTTCACGGTTAAGTTTGCTGTTTACATGAAAAATGCATGCAAAATAAAACCTACTTTGCACACAAAATCAAGAGACTCTAACCCAATTATTACAGAATAATATTGGCGTAATAAAAGAAATATAGATATTTAACTCGAACAAAACACTGTACTGCAAACACTTAATGTGATTTTAGCTTTTGGGATCAATACATGAGAAGCTTACTCTGGACTACTGCCCACAGCAGTTTCGACGATGTCAAACCCTGACTTATCTTTTGTAATTAGCTTGAAGCAGAGAAATAGCTCTGCTTCCAGCCACTGCCCACATACCCCAGAGCTTTACTTGAAATACTTTGAAAATAGATTAAGCAATTCTTCACCACTTTTGACACCTCCACCTGTTCTCTACTCTCCGTTACAGGCTTCTCCTGCAGCTTTGGCCAAGTGCGTTCTTGCAGAAGTACCTGGTCAAGTGGTTGAGTATTTCAGCCATAAGGCCATTTCACCCATGAGCCCAATGAGGGAGTTACTGACTCCTATCCTCAGCCCAGTGGCCACCACCCCGACAGAATAACCGGTTGCTCCGTACCTGCAACCCAACTTGGAGAGCAGCACCAGTCTGGCACAGGAAGAGGGGAAGAAGATGCATGTCTCTAGCTGAGAACTGAAGAGGAAATCCTTCTTAATGTGTTGTTACTTATTTATTTTAAACAAAATGTTTACACAAAGACTGAAATACAAGAGATTGTGGGTTATATTTCCGTGCTCTGTGTGGGTTGGACAGTCTCCCTGGCTGTGCGAACTGACCATCCAGCTTTTTTTTAGCAACACAAAACCTGAGGGGTAAAGTTTTCTCATCATAATGTTTATGCATGCAGGCCGAGACCGTGACGATGATTAGTGATCAGACAAGCTTGTTTTTTTTTTTCCCTTTTTATCCTCGCGCCAATTTCTCACCAGGTTTCTCTCCCTTTAGAACTTTGAATTAGTTCTAATGCAATCAGACAATATTTAATCAAGATAAAAGAATTGCAAGAAGTGCTCCAGTTTATTGCGGGACTCATGATGTGTCTGTATGTTTAAGGGTGGGTCTGGCAGCAAACTTGGCCTTATTTTTTAATTCCAACATCTCTAACTGCTCATAGATCATAATTTCAATTTCCACCACCTGAACGAACATCAATATGCACTGTAAATGTCTCATTTTTCTATTTAAGTGTACTTCTTGATGTAATATATCGATAAAAGCTCTGTTTGAATGTGCACCAGCCACTGACAACAAATCAGAACCTGCTTTACGAAACATGCGTCTGACACAAACGAAAAGACGAACAGTGCTGATGAGTGTCTATTTATATTGCACCAAATCCTAACAGAGGTCATCTCTGAACACCAGACAGAAAAGCAAACAAGATAAATTCCTGTTTAGTTGCATAAAATTCATAGAACTTTTTGAATCAGGCTATTTGTAAATAATATGGAACCAACAACCAGCTACTTTTTATGTTTGTAGATTATAAGTGTCATCTTATGAAACTGTATAACTTTACAAATCTGCAGCATGTACTATAGCTTTGGCTCGTTATGTAAGTTTTTCCCTTTAAGATTGTGAGCTGAAAGATAAACATAAAAAAAAAATACAACCAAGATTGATTTTTTTTTTCTTTTTTTTGCAAGAGTGAATCAGTTTTTGGTTTGTTGTGAAGTGGCCACAGTAAGCAGTTAAAATCACGCTCCATGGCAGGTTATCTCTGAACCATTGTATTGTCGTCATCCCTTAGCGAGCCACCGTACAGGTAGTAACCCTTTATGTATCTGCTGTATGTTTAGTTTTGCAGAGACACTCGATTTACCTTTTTTGCTGCTTTTATATGCAACGCAACTCTACAAGATGTTTAATAAAACATTCAAGATGTGAGAAGTTTGAATCAAAAGCAAAGCACAAAAGCCAATCCTCAGCTAATGCTGTAACATGTTAATATTGAGTTCATTTACATCAGAATAATAAATTCTTGAAAATTAATGTTACCAATTTCCTTTTAGTGTTTCTTGCCATAAAACGAGTGCTTCCCAAGAGCAATTTGCTCTCTTAATCCATTAATTCAATTTCCAATTAACTCTGACCCGAAGCGAGAAATAGGCAACCTTGATTGTTTTATTCTGTTGAGCTCATCATTTGAAAAAAAAAAAAAAGATTTAACCTTCAGCTGTACTTTTCCAGTAAGGGCTGAGTGACATAATGTAATGTTCAGGGTCTCATGAGAAATTGTGACTTTCAAAAGACATTAAAGCTATAGCTAATACACAGAATCTATAAAAAAAAATAAAAAAAAAACCTCTTAGTGCAGAAGCAACTTATGGTATTCGATACATCCTATCCATCTTCTGGTAAATGAACTTTAGGTGCATTAGTGACACCAACCAGACCACAGCGTGTCCATCAGTGTCACCTGAAAAGGTGTTAAAATCTCAGTCCTGAGTTCACCCTTTTTATTCAGGTGTGTTTGAGCAGGGACTCACCTGAAACAGACAGGATTCTGAAAACCACAGCTACCTTTGTTATTGAAGTACATTAAACTATCAAAGGGACAGAGCCTGGGTTTTATTTGCTTTATTTTGTCACTTGTTCTTTTTTTTTGCGTGTCTACAGTGCTATGTAGAAGTATTTGCCCCTTCTTTTTTTTTGTGAGGTTATCTTTTCAAGACTACTATTTCATATTTCAGAGTCTTAAAATCATACAAGGTTCACCTCAGGAAATAAAAATTTTATTCAAATTCTGGACTGGTCTAGTCAAAGCCCAGGCTTAAATTAATCAGAGATAGTTTGACATAATGTGGCTTATTTAAAATAAAAAAGTTCTTCATAAAAAGAGTGCTTTAAAAAACATATAATGATACCACACAGTGTTAAAGTTTGAATAAAGTGTTACATTCTTTAGACTGTTTCCAGAAATAGGTAAAAGTTAACAATTAAGCTGTCACTGCCAATAGCTGCAGAGAACAACTTGCAAAACATGTTTTCAGCTGTGCTATCTTACAAATATCCTCCCCAAGAACAAAACATTTATCTGCCTTTGATTTGTCCTCCACGGCTATGCCAGCACTTCCCAGACACGCATGTGCTATTGACTCTTTCTGAATTCACTGAAACACAGCTGCTTCTGCTGTCTGAACTTCTTTTAAAGATCAAATAATGAAGATTTCTCTGTCGCTGTGGAGCGCAGCAGGAGGCCCATTGATTCAGCAGACCCGGTGTTGGAGACATCTCCAGTTACTCGCATGTGAAAATCCCTGGAGGGAGGTTGGACTTACAACTGAAGCTGAGCCCCATGTGGTTAGCTTAATGCAGTGTAGGAATGATGCCAAAATTAGACGATACTCTGCAGGAGCACGCAACGAATCACAGGCTTGTTTATAACAAAAAGAAAAGTGCGTGACATAGCAAGAACATGTCATGTTCAATTATTTTAAGATTACAAACCAATTAATCTCACAATCGATCAGCAATCCGTCTGAAGGATGAATTTTTGACCTTTGCATTGAGTCATCTATATTACAAAAGGAGCAATCGGTTTTCTTTATATTTCTCTAGATTAAGATTTATTTATGCTGTTGGATGTTGGATGTTTTGGTGCCACCAACCTTGAATTACAAACTATATTGGATATAAGGATTTACTTTAAAAACAGCTGAGACAACAAATGTCTAAAGTGTAGATGAAAAACACAAAAATCTGAGTCCCTAACATATCTTCAATTAAATGTGTTACGAGAACATTTAATTTCCCTTAGAAATCAATAAAGTATTTGTGAATTAAATTAGAATTTGAATGAAACAACAAACATCAGAGTCCTGAGGTATGGGATGATGGACCACGGTGGCAATGGGGGAGCACCATGGAGTGACCCTGTTTATGGTGCAAGATGGTGCACTCACGTCTAAAAACAACATCTCTGTGGGAAAATATCTAGTCTAGGTTATTTATGCAGAAATATCTAGATTGTAAAGTCGTGCTCACTGCTATTTTTGCTAAAAGAATAAATACAGTGCAATAAAACATGGGAGATCAACAAGATCACAGTTTGCTAAATCGTCTTGCACCACAGATAAAAGCAAAAAACTGTAGACAGTGATGGATACTGTCTACTTGTGCATTGATGTCAGGCAAAATTTAGAATGTGAGAAGTTTATGCCACATGAGTTTATTTGAAGTTTTCCATTCAGATAATGTTTCTCCCTGTCGCTTTCATTCTGACTTTCACTTCTTCATCGGTAACCACAAGGTTTTCTGTCCATAACCACTTTATACACTTGGCAGAACTGCAGACTGTGTAGTCAGGAAGAAGGTCATACAGGTTTCAAGTTTTTTCAAGCCAAAAAAATAAAAATAAAAATAAAAATCTGATTTAATTACATGCTTCCTATTATTCTAGAGCCGTACTGTACAGTCATTCCTGTTTAAATTCATATTTTATTGTAAGTCTGCTCATTTGTGTCATTTGTTACCTGATTTAAAATTTCAAATATTTCCTTTCATATGAACAGATCCAACTGTTTTTAAGTTTGTTTGTTTGTTTGTTTGTTTGTTTTTTTAGCGGTCAGCTCTCACCAACTTCTTGTTACTCACACTTCACAGGACAAGAAAACAGAATCCATCTTCAAATGTAGGTTATGTTATCATATACGCATTTGCATTGTGCCGTTTGCTGACAGTGTGCATACTTTGCATGAAAAAGAGAGACGAAACACACTAATTCCATCAGACAGTTCCTTTCATTTAACGGCTATTGTTGAGCGCGCTGAAAAATGGTTGTTTCCATGGTGACACCTACTTGCGGGAAGACAGAGACCTTCGGTTTTTTGTTTGAATCGGGGACGAATCTGCAGGATGCACTGGGAGCTGAGAGAAGAGGTCATCTGCACATGATTACAAAGAGAGGAGGTTTTGATTCTGTTGACTGCTGCGTTTAGCAGGGCTACTAAATGTCCAGAGGGACTAAGAGTTTCTGTGTTAAATACACCGTTTAGCTCTCTTTCTGTAAAAAACATTCCATGCCCAGCTTTCAGATTTAAAGACGCAATTGAAGAACATTCACCACCACTTAAAACTCACAAGCAATAACATCCGCAGCTGGGTTTTACCCTGGGACAAGAGCCTGCGGGTTAGCAAAATCACATGATTGCCTTTATATTACCAGATCAATTTAAAAGTGTTTAAACTCAGCTTCGCTTTCCTGGTGCTGGTATGGCTGGGGTCATGTAAAACCAGAAGGAAGACTTGTTGAGTTTATTCTCCACGACTGAGTCTAATAAGTAAATTCCTTGTGAGAGAGGAAGCGCAGCATATCTCAGTTGTAATTAGCCATCTCCACTTCAGTGCCTCAGTGAAATGAGCTCACATGTTTGAAATGATTCCAGCTACCTCGTTTGCTAGACTGTGCACAAGCTGCTGCACTCATGTGTGTAAATCAGAATATCATTGAAACAGTGATTTATTTCAGTAATTTAATAGAAAAAGTGAAATTTATATATCAGATAAATTCATTACACGTTGAGTGACGTATTTCAATTATTTTTCTCTGAACACTGATATATTGCATAAGAACAAATAAAAAAAAGAGGATGTTGGAAAAATAAATATTTTATATATATATGCCTGAACTTCCATGATCTTAAGGTTTTGGCCTTAATTGTCGCTCGCCTGCCTTTTTTTTTCTTTTTTTTTTTTTTTTTTCACTGGTGCTCCAGCATGTAGAGGATCAGAAGACGAGAGGGATGAGAAAATAAAAGACAGAAACATTTTCCTGTGCATATACTTGTTTCTATTTTTTCTCTCTGTGCAACAAATGCAGTATACTATGCTGTGAATAAGTGTGCTTAAAAAAGTCCTGCAACAAATACTAAGCTAGTTACTTGAACTAGTTTAGCTGGACATATGCACATTTAACAGCTGTCTGGTTTGTCTATTTGGCTTGTTACCAACTAGTCAGATTTATGGAGTAAGTGTAGCTGAGGATATGCATACGCCCGAAAAAAAAGAAAAAGAAAAAAAAAAACACTCATGCACCACTGCAACTAGTTAGCTTCCAAATAAGCTCCTGCAGGAACATTACAGTTCAATTACAACAACGCTCTTGACAATGGCCTCTCATCAGTTTGGTATTCACATTGTCTGAGTTTGGTCTTAATTTAGGGAGTCTTGACTACAACACAATGGGAAGTCATTAGGATGGTCCAGATTATTTTTTGTGAGAAAATAAAGCTTTCTTTTGACCCTCTTCTCTCCAATCTTTGGCTTTTTCTTGGAGGTTTTGGTGTAGGGGCAGAGGTGACCTTAGATGATGTTTCCATATTATGGTTATTGGACTGCAGGCCGTATCTGTAAGTATCTGTAAGTATCTGTAAGTATCTGTAAGCGCAAAATGCAAATTGTTATAATTTCTTCCCCAATCTTAAGGTTTTGATCTGGAGTCTACATTAATCTGTGTAATGTATACGTTTCTCTTTTTGAACTGAATTGATGAAAAACTAACTTCTTGATAATAATGTACTTAATTTATGAGATTTTGTCTGTATCTGCAGATTTTGAACAGATGCTGCTTTCATCAGGGGCTCTTTTTTTTTTTGCTGCTAAAAAAGAGACACAGTCTTGTAACAACCAGTACATCGTGTTGTTTTCAGGAAATGTTTCCTGTCAGCAGATCCTTTCTTTGCACCCTTGGTCTGTCATGCATGCAGGCAGCTTGATTGAACTGGGTGTAAATAAATGAGTCATCTAGAGTAAAGATTCACACACCTTTGATAAGAGCAAAAAGAAGGCAGAGGGACACGTTTGGCACACTGGTGATTTTTAGTTGGTTTAACCCTAATAAAAATGATGCACAGCGAATGACTTGAGCTGTGATTAATTTGGCATCTTAATTTCCTGGTCCCTCATATAAATCCCTGCTAGTTTTTTTTTTTTCTTTTCATTAAAGTTTAAGCACTTATAAAGTGACTCATCGGCTATTGTTGTAGGTGCAGAATAGAAAACAATAACGAAGCCTTACAAGATAAGTTCTTGTAAGAACACTCCCTCATCACTCTGTGAACCTGTGTGTTTCCGACAAACCCAAACATCAATCTGACCGTTACATAACAAAAACTGCACATATTTTAAAAATAATTTTGTATCCTTATGCAGTTCTTCTTGTAGATCTTTTAAAAAAAAATAACTCTATGTGTCAATTAATTCAAACACTTCCTTGTTGCACTATATTTTTCTCTGGTAAATTTGCCTAATGAAGGTTTTGAAATTCATTATTCAGATCAGATGAAAAAAAAGTTATGCATGATCCCAAAACTTATGTTTTTATGACTCTTTGAACCTTGATGTCAGACAACAGGAATGATGTTATGTTGAACTCTTGATCAGATGAGTGCACCAGATTTAAAAAAGAAGAAGAAGAAAAAAAAGTATGAACTAGTAGAGTTACAATCAGCCCCAGACAACTGGGAAAAGTTTTCCTTCTTCTGTCTACATTTAGATGGCTCAGTCATCACAGACTCTGCATCCCTCCCACCCTAATTCTCTCCTGTTTATGCCTCTGACACCCACAGACAAACTGTAATTTGATTAAGCTCCAGAGGGCCTGCTGAACCAGCTGGACTAGATTTGGCTGGAGCCTTGGAGTCATCAGTGCAGAGATTAAGATGAGATTGCATCCAGCGGAACAAAGCAACAACAATCAAGATGCAACATATAACAAGGTGGCAAAACGTTTGAGGGAAAACTGTAACTTTTTATTATGTAACATAACATAACAAAGAAAAAGCAAAAAAGAATTTTTTGCTGCAAAATTCTTTGAAGTTTCTTTATTTCTTTTTTAAAAACTATTTTTACTACTTAGAAGAAGGTTGGAAAAGTCTGGAAAAGCAAAACTAAAATGTAAATATTTTTTTCTAATTCTTGGTCACAATATTCCACCATAAGTGGTTTGGTGTGGTCTCAATAAAATCTAATAAAACTAATCAACATCTTCCTGTCATTCAATTGTCAATACATGATATTTTTTTCTTTGAAACTCTGAAGTAATTCATAGTTTGTTTCAGGCTGTTGAGTCCCCGACTGCTCAACTCAACAATTTGCCATTTTGGTTGATCTTACAAAAAAAAAAAAACTGCATCAGTGAAAATAGTGAACATTTATAAATTGTTTTTTAGACACTTTGTTTCCACAAAGATTTTCACTAATTCTAGAAGGACAATCTATAGACGTACTTCCTTTTACAGCATCCCCGTGTCTTTGTGATGATTTTTTTTTCCAATATATATTATACAGCTTGCTGTTTTCCATTGTATACATTAATGCATAATTGATACCAAATTATTCCTGAGAAGTTATTATAAATTACTAATATAAAGACAAATATTCTGTAGCCAAATGTCCGTTCTGCCTTGCAGATTCTCAACTATTCATGAATTTCTTTCTAATAAAATTGATTTATTGAAGAACAAAAAAAAAAAAGAAAAAAGAAATACATACTGCAATGATATGATATCAAGCAATAAAATTACGCAACAACTGTCATGGGAACACTGAAAGACTGAGCTAATACAAAACAGGGGCAACAATGAGCCTTTGGAGTCACAACTGATTTTCTGCTGCACGGTGATAATTGGCAGTTATGAGATAGCCAGGTTGAATGGGCTCGTCTCAACACTATTGTGCTAATCGGTTATGGGAGTGTGCACATTTGTAAACGGTTTACATTAATTGCGGTGCAGTTCGGTCTTTATCTTTTTGCGGTTAAAGTGTATGTGCAGCTTTCGCTCAGTGCTCCACGTTAGTATCACCTCATATTCTGATGTTGAAGGTCTGAATATTCTGATAAAGGAAATTAATGTAATCTTCTGACTTTTACTGTGGATATTCCCAAAATGCCTAACATTTTCTGCCACTCTGGAGATTAGTTATCTTTTTATAACCACTGTGAGTTTTGTTTGAATAAGCATGAACTGTTTTATCCCATGCTCACTATTTTTGCTGTGTGGCATTTAATGTTCATTCAGGGACAAATCTTGCAGAAGGGAAAATACTTGTGATAACACAGCTAATCTCTGCAGGCTAATGAAACAGATGATACCAAGTGATATTAAATAATAATGACTTCAAACTCAGAGGAATGTCTCTGCAAAGGCGTAGACATCATTAACTGATGCAATCTGGCACTAAAAATGTAAAGGTCGGGTTAAATAATGTCAAATATCTTTACAATAGTGCTTTCATTTAAGTCCAGCCAGTTGTGTGTAATTTGTAGGCAAGTGGTGATGTATGCATTTTGACTGAAAATGTGACTGTGTCTGCTTGCAATGAAAACAATGTTGCAGGTCATTATAGTGTGACTTATCAATGGAAAACCAGCTGGGGACTCAAATATTATGTGGAGGCTTTTTGTTAAACATATGCCACGGCACAAATGAGCAATTAAGCACTAAATATTGTAGTGATGTTTCTCTTTTAACACATTTTACTACTAAAATGTAGCTTTTTCTGACTTTGAGAGGCAGGTTAACAGCATTAATCCAGAACGTTCAGCTCAGTTTAGGCCTTCCCATCAGAGAGGCAGCTCTAACTTTCTGTTCACCATTTTTTTTTTCATAACCACAGAGAACTGACACAAGAACGCTGTTTGTACATGAAATGTACACATATTTTTTAAAACACTGGCGATGGAATCAAAAGGCTGCTTTTGGCGTCCCTCTGCCAAAAGCAGGAGGCTGAGTATATATGCAGCCTCTGTGAAATTAAAAGTAAAAAAAAAATAAACTGAACCCCCATCTGCTTCCTCAATGATTTCTGTCCTTTCTCCTCTTGAGGGTCTGTAATGACCCTAAGCCAGCATTTCCAATTAAGATCTTCCACTTTCATTGATTTGAGGTTAAATTTACAGGAGTTAAAATTAGTCTTTAAAAAAATGGAAAAGAAATACAATGGTCTGTGTAATTGGCTTGATGAGGATTCTGTGGTGATTGGTGACTTCATTTAGCTAGTCAAGAAAAAAACAAAAAAAAAACTGCCACCCACTCCGAAAAATTGGCTATCAAACCTTACCCAGGAGGAACTTATTACTGATTTGTAATGACATTAATGAAGCTCTTTATTATTGTTTAACAATGGCTCATTTGGGGCAAGTCATTAAATGTGCCTTTCTATATATAATTTGTGATGTCTTAAAAATCTTCCATCCCTTCTCTTCTTCTGTCTTTATCCAGGGGTTTCTTTTTGCAATCTTAGTTGTGATCGCTTGTAATTTAAAGTTGGTGGCTCATAATGGCTTTCTGAACTGATAAGTAGTTTTCGTGGTCTAAAAACACAGTCCACTTCACCGATTTCTAATCAACCGTTTTATTGGCAGCCGCCTCCTGTGTCTCTCAGTGTTCGTTCATTTTTTTTCTTTAAGCTACATTAAAAGCAGCTCGTTTATAAAAGTATTTGTCTGCAATTAAGAAAAGAAAACAATGTTATCTTTTCTATCTACCTTGATGAAAAATTGCTCATCTCTGTGGACATTTTTTTTTCTTCTCCGTTGAGCTTCTAATTAGGGACCAACTAGAAAGCAGTAAGTAAAAATCTGAGCTGTAATTGATCACAATTGTTTAGTGAAGCTCCTTCTGAAGAGGAAAAAAGTGGGTGATGCAAAGCATGTCCTGGCACTTAATTTACTACAAAGGTATGAGGTGACACATGAATGTAGCAATGTAACACACAAAAAAACTACATAACTATGTAACAAGTTCTCTGTGTACTTTAAGGAGAAAATTATGAAACTCTGTTTGGATCACTGTCTCTGTGGGGGATAGATGGGCTTAATTTTGCACAGTGCAAAGCCTGCATGGCTCTAACTCCCAACCAACAGAGAACCAAAGCAAAACGTACAAACAAACACTAATAACTGCATTTATAAGAATGCCTAAGCAGTTCTGTTACACAGGGGTACCAGGATTTCTCTATCCTCTCGCAGGCGCAATCGAAAAGCATCATGAATAATGCAAAGCTATAAATGGATTTATTTCCCATATTATTATCCGCTGCGGTGTCATAGATCAAGAACAGATGATAAAATCATATGAAACAGGAAATTTATTTTTCTCCATCAGCCCTAAGTGCCCCCAGGTTCGAAGTGAAAGAAAACATTTGAGACGGTTTGTTAAGGTTTTGACTTGTGAGCAAACGATGATGGAGAAAGAAACCATCTTCACATGAACCTTCTGGTTGAGCTGGGAGTTCTCCTTTTGTTGGAGGTGATGCATTCCAGTCTTGCCAACAAGATGGAAGATAGATAATTATATTGATGTTGATTAGATTACACCAAAATGCTATAAAACTAATTGATATTTCCTAATTGCATCTCTGATTTGATCAAACATAAAACTGAGGCAGTTAGGTGCTAAAATGACTGAGGAACAAGCTCTGATAATTACATGGAAAAAAAGAGAGAGATTTCACCAGGGTTTCCACAGAAGTGTACAAAAAGTAATTAAACTTTATTATGAGAGCTCATGCAGAGGTTTCTTATTGTTCCTCTGACCTTTTTTCTTTTTGTTGTAAAAAATAAATTACCCTGTAGTTCTACTTGTCTTGGTGTCAGATGTCCAGGATGAGGAGTAGTAAAAAAAAAAAAAAAGAGAGAGAGAAATGTCACTTGCATAAAGAAGTCAAGTATGTGGAATTAAATGAGACGGGCGAAAATGCTTCACAGACCACCAGAAGACCTGATATAAGAACTTCTTTGAAGTATTAAATACTAACAATTAAAACATGACAGATTTTTCATAAAATGAGAAGCCTTTTATACAACCAACACAGTATATGCAGATGCTTTTAATAGTATAAAGCCAACAAAGGCTGTTTCCGTTATTGCTACTTTCCTTTGCTTTTCCCAAAATAACCGTTAGCATAAATTTGTGAATTTAAAGACTACTGTGCATTCAAGTCACCTTTGTGAAACCCTGCGCTCTTAGCTAATTGTTTACTATTTGCTATAAAGCGGTGAGTTTGCTCAGTGCAATCAGGCACCAGCAAAACATTTAACCTCACTACTCATTACTGAGAGGAGGAAGGGACAGGCGATTTAGAGGACATAAGGTACACACAATGAATGTCATAACTTTCATGATTAAACACTTTTTGTTTATCTGTTAAGTCAGCGGGCAGTTTTTTTGTCAGTGCTGCATTTTTTTTAGATCCAGTTATCAAAAGGACACAAGCAAAACATTTGGGAGACAAATGATCCCAAACAGAAGTCTGGTAGTATTTATTCAGTGCTGTCTGTAAGATGGAGTGGTCTGCAAACCCCGAACACATTCATTGTGGGAGCAATGCATTTAACACTTTTCAGCCAATGTCCTTGATCAATGTGTGAGAGGAAATTCAAAGTAAGATGTCTCATGTCTGAATGACTGCTAGTGGTAACAATAAAGTCTGTGATAAAGGAGACACACTGGAACTGGTAGCACATCTGGCAAAACATTTTTTATGTGTCTCTGTGTGTCAGTCTTCTCTTTTTTATTTACAAATCATTTTAAAATGAACCTCTTATATGGCTTTGTGGTTTACAGTTTGGTATTGTTCTATTAGTCAAATGGGGGAACAATAGTACGCTGCATATTCGTAGTCCAGTATCTGTGGATTAATCTATTCATGGATATTTCCATAGAGCATATCTGAAATCTCTGAAAGAAAATGCAACTTGGGGAGCTGAAATACCAAAGCACAATGCTACTTGACATGCTACTGGCTGGCAGCATTTCCAGCTAATTTCAGCTGTTGGAGGGCGGATGTGCTCCATAACCCCTGTGAATACCGGGGGTTCTCTGTAATTAAAGTAATTATAAGGAACATGCATAATTAGAATTACATGGTGATCAAATACTATTTTGGCCTCTGTAATTTTTTTTTGTATTAGAGTTTAGAAACAGATCAAGGAGAAAGGCTCAGTGCTAGTAGTCTATATCTAGACCTACTTGTTGTGGACTTATAATTAATTCAAACTATAATGTGTATGGAAGTTGGTTAAAGCTGGTTGTCTTGCCTTTCTGCCGTTTTGCACTTTTGAACCAAGTTTTTTTTTTTGGTTAAAAAAAGGAGATGTTTGCCACGGGACTTTCAAGCCAATACCATGCTTCTACTTACGCTTTCAAAGAACTCATAAAAAGTTTGTCGTTCAAACTTATTTTGATTTTGTCAGGGCTCAGAAAAGAGTCAGCTGACCCAAATCAGGATGAAAACCAAAATCTTTGGAAATGAGGTGCAACACATTTACACCTCAAACTTCACAAAATAATATACAGCAAAGGGTGTTGTGGTAAATATTTTCTTGGTACACAGTGGTCCCATTTTAGCATTGGCTGACCATGTGCGTTCCTTCCTTATCACATCTTTTGATAGCTGCTTCCAGTAGAACAGTCCCCAAATGACAAACAACAAATAATGGCTTTTGTCCAGTGGTCTCCACAACAACTAGATCTTAATCGAACAGAGCACCTTTGTGATGTGATGTGAGGAGAGATACACATATTTGACATGCAGCTGACAAATCTGCAGCAACTGTGTAATGCTTTCATGGCAAAATGGATCAAATTCTCTGAGGAATGTTTCACTGAACGTAACAATGAATTAATGCAGTTCTGAAAGCAAAAGGCATGGTGTATATAATAAAATAGTCAATTAATGAGTGTATTTATCCCAGAATAAACAGCATCAATTGCTGGCAGCTGCTGGCCATGATATCAGCCAGTAATTAAAATTAATTATAGTGCCGTTTTGAACTTCTTTTGAACGTGACTTGCCATATAGTCGTGTGTCAGAAAGCACTGGTTCAAGTCAGTTGTTAAAGGGCATTACGTATTCT